>NW_016107336.1:7268972-7313539 GCF_001604975.1 Cebus imitator
ATTTCTGCAGCAGAAGATGATGATGAAAGTCTTCTTGGACACTTAATGATTGTTGGCAAGAAATGTGCTGCAGATCTGGGCCTGAATAAGGGTTACCGAATGGTAGTGAATGAAGGTTCAGATGGTGGACAGTCTGTCTATCACGTTCATCTCCATGTTCTTGGAGGTCGGCAGATGCATTGGCCTCCTGGTTAAGCACGTTTTGGGGAAAATCTTCCCTTCTCTAGGCAATGATTAAGTTGGGCAAGTTCCAGTATGTTAAGTGGCACACTTATTTTTGCCTGTGTATGGAGAGATTCAATAAATAATTTTCAAACCAGATACATAATAAAAGACATTGTTGCATGGTTAAAAAAAAAAAAAAAAAGATAGTAAACATATCCATCATCTTCAAAAGTTAAAAAAACCCCACCAAAATATGCAAACATTCTGTAATCCCACAGAAGGTGAAAAGTAGCAAGTTTGGTAATTAGGGAGAAAAATAAGCAATTCTTTAAGCAACTTTTCCCCACCATTCTGAAAAAGAATGATCACAGTTTTCAGCTTGTCATTGAGAAATAGCAAGGACTTTGGACAGCTTTCTAGTTCTTCTTGGACCTCATTTTCATAAGGAAAATAGATTTGTTATTTGGTTGGAAATACTGTAGTTTTCCACAGTGTAAAACAAACCTGTAATTTAGTAGAAGTTTCAAAATTCATTTAAAGCCTAATAGACATTACTTCTGAAAGTGTGTTGTTAGATTTTTATTTCCTTCAAGTTTTGAAGAACTGAAGTGTTCTCAGTGTACCTCACTTTGTAAAAGTAATAAAGACAGCATTTGTTAAATTATTTTTTTCCAGTAGATCATTTTTCCTACACACTTCTCTCTCCAAGAAACATAGTAGTTCTAAGCTTATTGCTTCAGAAAAGGGACAAGCCTTGATGGAAATCTGAAACAATGTTTTCTGGCTTGGGTTTCCAAAATCCTCAACCACGTTGAGGGATGAGGAGATAACAGATGGAGAACATATTCAGTACAGGCAGAAATATGGTAGAGAGAAATTCCAGGGCTAAGAATAAGGGAGGAGTTGGGGAAGGCCGTTGAGTAGACTGGGGTTTCCCTCGCAGTTAGAAAATTCTTCTTGGCTGGATAAGAGGGAGAAATCTACAAGACAAATTAAGTATTTAGAAAACAGTAAGTCCTGTAGAGTATGGCCTTGTATGCTTTTTCCTAGTTAGAGCCCCCAGGAGACAGCAAAACCCTTGTCAGGCCAAGGGATTTGTCCGTGCTTCTCATGTGGATGGAACTGTCTAGGGACGGGGCATAGACTACACAATAATCTGTGGTGACCATGCCTTAGACAGAGACCCGGGGAGAGTGATAAGCAGCTAGGCAGGCAGAACTTTGGTCATCTCTGGCCTTAGTGAGCTCACTATAGCACAGAAGCAGTTGAGTGATTCTCATGCTCCAAAATACGGCTCCTAAAGCAAGCCAGGAACGTAACATCTCAGGTTATTTGCACGGATTGACTCCTGAGACAAAAGAACCAAAACACTTCAGTGGATATCTGTGCAGATAGATGACTCAAAGATCAGATGTTACCCAGATGTGTTTTGATAATAGATAAGCCCCTAGGATTTAGATACAATCTTGAAAGAAACTGAGACAGATAATTCTGAATTAAATGAGGTGAAGTTTCAGGCACTCAGCTGATTGGAGGCTCAAAATAGTATTAAGTTACATTATAGAAAACTAAAGTTAAGTTTCAAACACTTGAATTTCTGCACTGAGATATGCAACCACTAAATAAATATGTAGGAAAACACAACAAACAACTTCAGCAGACCCCCTAGAAGGACATTCAATGCCATTCAGTATTATGAGAGGTTTTTACAATTTTTCAGCAAGTATTCCCTTCTTCTTGCCCACTTCTTTTGGAGCTAGCACGCTCCTCCTGCCCCACTGATGTGGGGCATGAATAACAGAATGTTGGCGGACATGATGCAAATAGAGGCAGGGGCATTTAAAAATATTCTTGACCATTTTGGCTTGATCTCTTATGCTTTTGGTCTTCATATGAAAAGAACATGCCCCAGATACCACTTACCCCTGACTGAGGAGATGCACAAAGCGGGCCAGAATTCAACCCCTAATGCAAAGCAGAATCATCCCTCCCGCCCCCCAGCCCATGAATAAGAAGCAAATGTTTGTTATTATAAGCTGAGACTTTGGGTTGTTATACAGCTTATCACAGTAATAACTGGCTAATACCTATGAAAAACTGTTAGGAGATCAGCAGCTGCTCTAATGGTGCAACCAAATCTTAAGTGCTTCTGCGCTCCAAAGTATGTGTTCACTGATTCCTTCTCTGACATTCTGCCATTATGATTGGAGTGGAAATCAATGGTGTACTCTACCCAGAATTTCTCTCCCTTCCTTGGGGAAAATGTACTCTCTTTCTCTTGGAAATCTGTTCTTTGTCTCCCTTGCAAACCACATGGTTCTACTGAAGACCGACAACCATTGTCCTCAGTGAGCACACTGATGAGTCCAGTGCTGGTTAGGTGATCTAAACAGGACCCATTATAAGCACATGAGTCCAGTGGTGATTAGGTAATCTAAGCAGAACAAATTACAGCCTTCCCTATGTTTTTTGTTTTTGTTTTTTTTTGAAATGGAGTTTCACTCTTGTTGCCCAGACTGGAGTGCAATGGCATGATCTCAGCTCACCACAACCTCCGCCTTCCAGGTTCAAGCGATTCTCCTGCCTCAGCCTCCCAGGTATCTGGAATTACAGGCATGCACCTTCACATGCTTGTAATTTTGTATTTTCAGTAGAGATGGGGTTTCTCCATGGTGATCAGGCTGATCTCCAACTCTTGACCTCAGGTGATCCGCCTGCCTCAGCCTCCCAAAGTGCTGGGATTACAGGCATGAGTCACCACGCTGGCCTTAGATTTTTTGTGTGTTGGAGCTGTAGGGGACCATGAGCCCTCTTTCTTCATGCACAGTGCCTGCTGACAATAAGAGAGAATGAAGCAAACACTCAGGAGGAAACATGAGTATAAGACAAAGACAGTCATTTCTGGGTGGGTTTTATTCCTGCTTCTCATCCTACCTAACCACAAACCTAATCTTCCTGGTTATTTTAGCCAATCAATTATTTTTGTTTTGTTTTGTTTTGTCCAAGCAAATTCAAGTTGGGTTTTTGTTCCTTAGAACCAAGAATATTGACAAAAGTGTTCTGCTTTTGCTTCTACTGCTGCAGTCATTGTCAGCTGACCCTCTTCATCTTCCCATCACAGCTTCCACGCTTAGGACCATCCCTTTGTTTCCTTTCTGCTTTTTTTTTTTTTTTTTTTTTTGAGACGGAGTTTCGCTCTTGTTACCCAGGCTGGAGTGCAATGGCGCGATCTCCGCTCACCGCAACCTCTGCCTCCTGGGTTCAGGCAATTCTCCTGCCTCAGCCTCCTGAGTAGCTGGGATTACAAGCATGCGCCACCATGCCCAGCTAATGTTTTGTATTTTTAGTAGAGACGGGTTTCACCATGTTGACCAGGATGGTCTCGAACTCTTGACCTCGTGATCCACCCGCCTCGGTCTCCCAAAGTGCTGGGATTACAGGCGTGATCCACCGCGCCCGGCATCCTCTCTGCTTTTATGTGTCTTCCTCTTGCTGTCATGTATGACTCCAACATCCGTGTTGGAGTCCTTCATACTGCAACACCCCAACAGAAGCCGGTCATGAACCAGGATAGATGCAGCCCACCTCAAAGACTGCTGCCTTTTGGCTGTCTTCGAACCTGGTGTCCATTACTGCTCTAATCAGACGCGGTTTGGCTGGAGAGGGCAGCGCGGTACAAATCACGATGTCTCATGAGTAACGGACTCAGCAGAGAGGGATTACCGGCTTGGCAGGCACTCTGGGGCTCCTCGGAAAGGAACAGGAAAACTAGGCTCTTCTTTCTTGGTCTGTCCTCTTCAAATTGCTGCTTCTGTTGATCCACCGTATTGCTCCATATCAGCCTGTATGTACAATGAAGTGTTGATTGTAAATGAAAGCACAAACAGGTTTCTATTAGAGGATAATATGGAATGGGAAGATTAAAAAAAAAAAAATCGGTCTGTGAGTTCCAACAATGCAACTAAGAAGAGAAAGTTCTTTTTAGCCCCCACTTTTTCATGTTTCTAAGATCTGCTTGGTTCCACTTAACTGCTCTCTGATGTAAATAAATTTTCATCTAATGTTTCACTTCTAATATCTTCTCCCAAATAAAAAGCTGGAGAGCAGATCATCCATTTATTCAACAAATGTTTATTTATTAGTGAAGTGGTTGCGGGGGAACCCCGAAAGAGCCAAGGCAAGGGTCTGAAGCCTCAGTATGGTCTCATATAAACATAGAATTAGAAACAAATTAGAGATATAGTTATATAGTTATTCCTCTATTATCTATAATCATAAATAATCACATAGCTATTCATATGTAATCATAAATGCATACATATATATAATCATATAATCTTTAATCTTACTAGTAAGTCTCAGGTCAAGAAGTATGGGTCTGAAGTGGCATTGGAAAAGAGGTGACCCTAACGCAAGATGCTTTAAGTCCTCTGTCACACCCGCATAAGGGCTGCTGGAGGACGCCTCGGCTGTGAGACAGTGTCAGCGCTGTGAAAGCACCCACCGTTCAGCCAGCTAGGGAAGGAGATGTCCAAGAAGACCTTCCTCGGGGGAGTGAGGAGAAAACTCCGCTCTTCCAAGCGCTTGCAGTAGGCCTGACGGCTGTCAGGGAGGCCCACAGACATCCGGGGGCTTAATTGTCTCTATGTGACGCTGTGCTTCAGCGGTCAGTTCCATGGCTCCTTTCAAGTCCTGCTTCTGCACCTGGTTCCTCTTTTTCTTAGATGATAAGAATTAGTAACATAAATCATAGTGACCTTGCTATTTCTTGACAAGTATGAAGAAAGTGCTGACATCTTGGGTTTTCTCCTTGCTTTGGCTTCTGCAAAGTCTTGAGCCCCTGTCTCCAAGACATGTGATGTACCTGACCCTATCACCGGCCACCATTACGTCATCCTACCTGCCCTTCCCCGTGCTTTGTACTCAATAAAAGTCAGAGCGTCCAGGCACTCGGGGCCACTGCCGGACTCCACGCTTTGGTTGGCAGTGGACCCCCAGGCCCAAACTCTCTTTTCTCTTTCTTGGTGTCTTGTGTCTTTTATTTCCACAGTTTCTCATCTCCACAGCAGCCGAGAGGGACTCATGGGACCCTGTCTGTAGGGCTGGATCCTACAGTGAAGCATAATTCACTTTGGATTTTTAACTGTTTCCAAATTTGTTAATGATTATTTACATATTTGATTTACAAATCATATTTTTTCTTCCATGTTTTATACTGAAAAATATCAAAATCACAGAAAAGTTGCAAGAATAATCAAATGAACAACTATATCCTCCTAATTTAGATTCACCATTTAACTTTTATTGATTAGAATGTGACTTATACTGTATGAGGCTGAGGTCATGAAGATGAACAAAGAACAAAACAAATGCCCTTGAGGAGCTCAAGTTCTAGTTCAAGGCTTCCAAAAGGAGGCGAGGCACAGTGGCTGTTGCCTGTAATCCCAGCATTTTAGGAGTACGAGGTGGGGGGATCGCTTGAGCCCAGGAGTTGGAGACTAGCTTGGGCAACGTGATGAAAATCTGTCTCTACAAAAAATATAAAATGTAGCCCGGCGTACCGGCGTGCACCTGTAGTTCCAGCTATTTGGGAGGCTGATGAGGGAGACTGCTTAAGCGTGGGAGGTTGAGGCTGCAATGAGCTGCAATCACAGCACTGCACTCTAGCCTGGGTGACCAAGTGACACCCAGTCTCAAAAAAAAAAAAGGAGATCTGGTAGCAGACAGCAGACAGCATCTGGAATCTCTGATTCAGTGGGTCTGCGGTAGAGCCCAGGGAACTGAATTGCTAATAAACTCAGCAAGTGACTGCTAGAAAGCCAGCTTTGAGACTGCTGGTCTAGCAGAGGAGAGAGAAGAAAGAAAGAGAAGCGCTAAGAAAGACTAAATTAAAGATATAAAAAATGTTCTGTGAAAACAGCAAGATTGGAAGTTTCATGCGAGGCTAACCAAAATTTCTCAGATGGGGCTGGATATGAGGGATGGGGGTGGCAGCTGTTCTTAGGCGTGGATCTAGAAATCTCCATTTATTCACTCTCCTAGCCTTCTCTCACCATAAGTATAATAATGGGTTTGTACCGGAAACTCGACGCCCACAGCTCTTGGCAATGTTTAGACCATTGATCAAGAAACTTTCTCATTTATAGAAAGGGGTTAATATTTTTTCCATATCTATTTCACAGGGTTGTAATATGAATCAAAGAAGAGAAAGTCTGTGAACATCCTTTGCTGTCTAGCAAGTGGTTTATACACATAGAATAATTATTATCATCCTCAGTGAGTGGGTCCATTTTCACATTCACACCATCCACATGTGTCTGGGTGCTACTTCCCCCGCAGCTTTGTCACAGGATGTGTGACACAGCACAGAGTACACGCAATGTTTTCATTAACCTCCCTGTGGATGATGCTGGCAACTAATAGTCATGCAATAAACTTTCATTGGATAATTAACTGATATACTTTTTCCAATTACATTAATCTCTTCGAAAATAAAATAAAGTTGTTTGACATATTTCTGGTCTTGGACCATTTCCCCTGCTAAATATATGACCTCACAATAACAAGGAAATATTGATTCTTTCTCAAAGAAGATATAAACCCACCCTGAACAACACAATCTGGGGTGAGTTACCTGAAATTTCCTTATGTCATATGTAGAGGGGCAGAGTTTCTATAAACCATTAACTTGTAGACCATAGTTCCCTCATTGCTTTGTTTCCTAGTTCCTCAAATCTCACAATGTGGACAGAGAAATACGATTCAGTCCAACTGTTTTCTTGAGCTGGGCAAGCTCTTCCTGGTGACAGTCGCTGCTGCTGTGTCTTGCCCCACAGTATTTCAGAGTAAACCTGTCATCAAGAAGCCTGCGTGGGATGTCTAACTGGTTTGCGTGACTTTTTTTTTTGTTTCTTGTTAAGTATCCTCAGAAGGGGACACACGTTGGAAGCCTGCTGTGTGTAATTAAGAGATAATTGTAGTCATCTCAGCATTTTGTGCTGCTTTACCATTAGCTTATTTGCAGTGAGGCCTAAATGTGGTTTATATTCATTTTGAAAATGAATATAGAATACATTTTGAAGGATGAAATAAATGTGTGATAATTTGAAAGAGCACTTTACCTTTTTATGGCTAAGATATGCCACATTTTAGCTTGATGTTTTTAAATTAAGCTTGATGTTTTTAAATTAAGCTGACTTGCTTTGGTTTCTGAGAGCGATCACATATTTGCCCTACTGTGTATAGCATTGGAGATTATAACTTTTTATACCGTAGCCTCTCTGCCTCAGAGATGTGTGATGCAATCTTCGGACAATTGAATATGATTAAATGCATTCTAGGACAATGAATAATGATTCTCAATGAATTTTGGAGCAAGCCTATTCAATTTCCTTAACATTAGTTAGATGAAGAAATTGTCGGGCATTATCTTGGGCGTGACTTTCTGTATTCTACCATAGAATGAATGCTAGTGAGTTATTTATTTAGGGAAAAAAAATTCCTAAAACAACATAATGAAAAATTATTTCACTGAATAGGATAAGTCAAAGAATAAAGGTCAAATTTGGGGAAGTTGCCCAAAGTAAAATAATGCACATAAATTCTGTTTCATTATTTTTTTCTCCATTGAATGTTATTATGTATTCATTATTCACACACAGAGTTCATTGAACTCTATGCTGCTATGTTTGGGTTGGGCTCCTTCCAATAAGGCCTGTGAAGGTCTCTAGCCGGTTCTAAGTGGTGAGACTGAGCTGTGCATGCAAACATATATATACTCCTGAAGTGCATTTAGCCAAATTGTGTTGTCGTCCAACGGAGCCATGCAGAGGTGCTGTGATCACTACACTTAGATGCCTGATATGAGTAGAGGATTATAAAAAACCGACAAGACACCTGAGATGAAATTCAGTTTGCACTGGATACAATTGCATAAACTTATCATCCCCTAACAGTGCTCATTTGAGTAAAACATTCAATTTTTTTTTTTCTACAGCCTGGATTTTCTGGGTTCATGCAATACTCCTGTCTCAGCCTCCTGAGTAACTAGGACTACAGTCGTATGCCACTACACCCAGTTAGTCCCTTAATTTTTTGTAGAGATGAGGTCTCACTCTGTTGCCCAGGCTGGTCTCAAACTTCTGGCCTCAAGTTATCTTCCCACCTTGGTCTCCCAAAGTGCTGGGATTACGGGCGAGAGCCACCATGCCTGACACATTCTAATTTTTTTTTTTTTTTTTTTAGATTATAGAGATGACTAAAAATGAGCTAACATCATTCACTTTTTTTAAGGCAGAATTTTATTTGCTCTTTTGCAATAATTATGCCCCTTCATTATGGTAATGGATACCATAAATAGTATAATCTTAGATTTGTCATTATTATCAAATATTTATGAAGTCCTCCACAGAATTCATAGATCGTGGTAATTTATAGATTTGATTAGAAACAGTCAGTGTTCTCAATAATTTATAAGCTAAAGACAGAGATAATTCAGAAGAACACAAAAGATACAATTCTCTTGAAGCTTAGGAAGGCATGATCTATTCATTCTGTATTTCTCACCTCTTATTGTCTTTCTAAAGTCTCCTATTCTAAATGCATTCTCCTGAAAATCAGTCCCTGAGACAAGAATTTAGGTGCAAGTATTTGGGAGGCGATCACAGGCAGCAAGTGTGAAAGTAGGGCAGTGAGACGGGAAAGGGAAGAAAACTGGTAAAGGGTGTGTTTATTAGCAGGTTACTGCAGCTCAGCCACGCTGGGGACCCCCTGAGTGAATGCATAGAACACATCTCAAAGCTGTGAGAAAATGTGGGTGTTTCTCCTCCAACTCCTGTCCCTACGTGGTTGAGAATTGCTATTGGGGCTTTAAATCCCAAGCACCGCAGGCATCTTCTTCACATAGGCACAGCACAATGCCACAGCCAGAAAAAGTTTTCTGGCAGAGAAATGCAGGCAGGAGGACGCTGTTTTGCAAGGATCAGAAACCTTCACCGAGGCTGCAGGTGACCTGGGGAGAAGGGGAGCGAGAAGAGGCAAGTGGGGCATTTACAGCATCTGCTACATCTCCTTCTTCAATGGGGCAGAAACAAGTCCTGGCCCAAAGCCATTTCAGAATACATAGGATTCAAATCATTTTTACCACTTTTATTTATTTATTTATTTATTTTTGGGACAGAATTTCTCTCTTGTTGCCCAGGCCGGAGTACAGTGGCACAATCTTAGCTCACTGCAACCTCCACCTCCCAGGTTCAAGCCATTCTCCTGCCTCAGCCTCCAAAGTAGCTGGGATTACAGGCATGCACCACCATGCCCGTAATTTTGTGTTTTTAGTAGAGACAGGGTTTCTCCATGTTGGTCAGGCTGGTCTTGAACTCCCGACCTCAGGTGATCCATCTGCCTCAGCCTCCCAAAGTGATGGGATTACAGGCGTGAGCCACCACACCCTGCCTTTTACCACTATTTTAAGATACCATACTCTTCCCTTGTACTAAAAATTATGCAGTCTCTAATTTAGTCTTAACCCATGTTGGCTTTCAATAGCCCAGACATTAGCACCCATGCCTGGATCCTTTTTTATCACAAGTGTGATATATTGGTATTTTTTTTTCTTTCTGTCATATTTTTTCATAAGGGCAATTGATACCCAAAAAAAAAAAGAAAGTATCCACCTTATACAAGAAGACAATTGTCTCAGAATCAAAGTGAAATCTGTGCTAACCAAAATACTATATATTTTAGTGTCACCAATCAATTGCCTATTGTATTTCTAAGCTTCTGCTCATGCCAAACAGGGTCAATCAATTTCAATTTAATAAGACTGAATTCAATAAAATCTATTTTTAGTGATTGTCTTCATGACAGAAAATAGCCAGTTGGAGGGTTTTCCCCAATTTCTTAAAAGGCTGTCTGGGAGACCCGAAGATACAGTACATTTTAAATGAATAGAAGCAAGTCAGCACTGGGGCAAAACCAGCAAACATGTAGCATCATCACTTCCTTCAGGAAATGCGGTAGGGCAAAAACATGCACAAAATGCATAAATACAAATGAAAACAAACATGGAGGTCTTTTATCGATATTTAGAAAGACAGGATTACGAGAGTTAGGGCACGTGAAAGAGGTAGAAGAGAAAATGAGCACCTCACGACAGTGCTGTTTTATCACTTAGGGCTCTGGCAAGAAACACAAGGCACATTGAAAATGGAGTAATTTAAGAAGAGTGTAATCAATGAGTAATTTATGCAAGGGTGGCCAGGATTAGGGAAACCACAATAGATAGTATAGTATTCAGGGCTAGGAACAGAGGGAGGGGTTCAAAGTCTGAAGGAGAAAGGAGCGAGAAAAGTTTTGAGAAATCAGAGCTAGAACTATGAGACAGCTGCCCACTAGGAGCAAGGCCAGTGTATCAGTGCTGGTGATGCCAGGGGAATAGATATCCTAACCTCATCTGCCAGGGCTTGCCACTGGATAAACCCAACCAGAAGCCAAAGGGCAAGCAACCATGCTGACACAACCCATCAGCTCAGCCACCAGGGACAGAGGGCACGGGGGGCATGGATCTGGAGGACAAGGACATATCCAGTACCACCATCATTTGGAGGACTTGCTTGGTTCATATGCGAGTTAGATGACAGAGAACAACACAACCTGAGTACTTCTGCCCTTTCTGACTTGTCCTTATGCCAACTTCACAGGAGGCAAGTAGCGAAGTCCGCCATCTCATTAGACCATGAGGGGCTCCCTAATGTCGGGTCTGAGACAGGATTCTCAGTCACTACAGTAGCAAAGAGTCTGAAATGTCAGGACCCCATTTATAATCCTAAAGAGGATGTGTAGCTCCCTGAGTTCCATTAATCTGTGACAGACTCAGAGAAAAGAATCACCATAATCATGAATTAGTAGATTCCTCCTGCATACCTGGACATTTGCAGAACTTGACCTTGCATTTCAGAAGCTTTAGGAGTCTCCATGGTGCTCCCAAGCATAATTACATTAGGCTGGTAACAACTGCTTACAATGCCCTGGGGGATGTGAATGATGATCTGTAACACGGCTCTGCCTCAAGTTAAATAATTTTTTTAAAAAACATAAGTGAAAGACACCCAGAGTTCTCCCATTCCTGGAACTTTGTATGAAGAGCTTCCTCAGCATCCAGTTGATGGGCAGCAGTTGACTCAGATGGGCTCTCCTCATCTGTGATGGTTTGCAGCAATTTTTCTCCAGGTGGCTTAAGAAAAGCCTCTATGTATGTGCTCGGAAGGCAGCAGGTGATGCTAAGCCACAGAAAACCAATGAAACTTAGGCTGTGACAGCAATTTCCCTTGCTTGAGAGGAACTCTGCGAGATAAGAAATTGAGCACTCCTTTCTCCTATGCCATATGGTGCTGCAGTATAATTTAAATTCAAAAAGCCAAATTTCATAGCCTGAGAGTTGCAGTTGGTAGACAGTCCTAATCACTTTACTGATATAAGTAGGTACAGAGAAGCATAATAATTTAAGTGAAACCATGCTTTCAGAATCCGATAGGAAAACCTCCAAAACTAATGTTTTCTGTCTTCTGCTTCAAAGGAAAGACCCAGAAAAAAAAAAAAAAAAAAGAAAGGGAAAAAAGCTAGGTAGGCAAAGTTACTTTAAAAAAAAAAAAAAAAAGTGCCCTGTGTGACTGCCACCTATTGTGATAGGATTCTGGGATCAACAGAAGGAAATCCATTAAGCTTTAATTTCTACAGATACTGTTAATGTTAATAAAAGTCAAATTGAGAAAGAGAAAGTGGGTAGGTAGGCAGGCTATTTAGACAAAGGAGTTTTTGCTGAATAATAAAAGAATTCCAAAAGAAGTGTTTGCTGACGATCGATAAATATACCTAGAATAGGTAAGTCTGAGAATTCCAGCTTATGGGTCTTAGTAGAGATTTACAAAACATACTTTTTAGATTTTCAAATCCAAGAAGGCAAGTTCTAAGAAGCACAAGCAGCTCCTTCTCCTCTATGCTGAAAAGAAATGAAGCATGAAGATGCATAATTTGGCCCTTAGGAGAGCTAAGGGAAGGCTCAGTTGCCATTCTGAGCAACTGCAGGGAGAATTGGGAGCTTGAGAGGACAAAGAAGTAAAGATGGTCTTACATGCTCTGTGGGGAGATTCTTCCTTTCTGTACCAGTCAGGATTTTTTCAGTTGGAAAGAAAAGAGAAAAGGAAAGGAAGGAAAGAAAGAAGGAAGGAGGGAGGGAGGGAGGAAGGAAGGAAAGGAGGGAGGGAGGGAGGGAGGGAGGGAAGGAGGGAAGAAGAAAGGAAGGGAGGAAGGGAAGAATTAAGGAAAAGAGGCAGGGAAGGAGGGAAGAAGAAAGAAAGAAGGAAGGAAAAGAATAAAGAAAGAAGGAAGAAAGAGAAGAGAAAGAAGGGAGATTAGCTTAAGTAGCAGGGGTAGTTTGACTTTAGATGTCCCGTTATCCAGAGGCTCAAAGATGTCATCGGGGAAAGATTTCTTTTCATCTTTCAACTCTGCTGATTCAGAACAGGTTCTATTCTCAGTTGGCTTCTCACTTTGAGGTGGTACAGCAGAGAAAGCTCATTGTCCTCCGATAGCTGTTTTCTCCCCTGTTCCTTGTAATAAAACCCTAACTGCCTGAGCACACAGCATCTTGAAATAAAGACTGTATTTCCATATCTCTATTATAGGTAAGCATAGCTACGTGACTAATACCTGGCCAATGGGATACAGGTAGTAGTGTCAAAAGCAATTTCACCTCCAGATTTCACTTATTCATTTCTATCTTAAATTATTGTAATCTGGGGTTTTCTGTCTCACAGCAAAACTTAATCTTAATTGATATACATAGCAAAATGCTTACTCTCTCTCCAGGCTTTATACGCTATGAGGGGGAAGTCCCGTAATAAACTAAACCAGCCTCATTCCCAGTGGCCCTAGAATTTCATTTGAACATTTCAATGGCTCTGACTGGGTCATGGGTTAATTCCTGAACTAATCACCATGGCCTGGGATTCTGAAAGGTTTAACTGAGATGTGCCCACTGCTTGAACTAAGAGTGGTTTTCTCTTCATCTGAATTGCACAGACTGAAAGTTGGGGAGATTTCCCAGAGGGAAAAGAATATTCACTATGCTTCCCAAGCCAGATTTTCTCTCTCATTTTCTGATTTCCATCAAAGGTGTGGTTATTCTTCTACGCTCACAACACTATATGTAACCTGCTGTCTCTTTAAATGTAATACTGTTACCTTGTTTTCTCTTGTGCTTAATATAGTCTTTTCTTCACCATCCTTCAAAGAGTAAAGACAGACTAACACAAGAGGCGCATTACTCTTCCACAGCATATGTCTGGAGCAAGGGTAAATGATACATATGCGCTCACAATTTTCTCAGAAATGTTTTAATAAATGTTATAAACAAAACAATTTAAAATACGCAAATCAACAAAACAACTGATCAGTACTCTTCAAAAGTGTCTAACTCATGAAAGACAAGAAAGACTGAGTAATTGCCATAGATTAGAGGACACACAGGAAACACGGCAAGAACGGAGGACAGAGTCTAAGGAGGCCAGCCATGATTCCCAACACCTGGTTTTTATGCTCCGGTATAATCGCCCCTCCTTGACTTGCTTTCTACCAATGGAATATGGCAAATGTGATGGAACGTCATTTCTGTGACATTACATAAGTCTCCAGATTGCTAGTAGGCTCAAGAGATCTCTCTTCCTAGCTGGCTTTGAAGAAGTACTGTCCATTTTGGGAGCCCCCTGCTGGCAAGGAGGTAAGACCAGTCCCTAGGGACTGAGAGTAGCCTTCAGCCAACAGCAAGAAAGAAGCCAGCACCCTCAGTCTACAGCCTCAAGGGAATCAGTTCAGCCAACACCTGAGTGAGCTTGGAAGCAAATTCTTCCCAGTCTAGCCTCCAGTTGAGACTACAGTCTGCCTAGCACTTTGATTCTAGACTTACGAGACCCTAAGCAGAGGATCCAATTAAATTATGAGATAATAAACGTGTGTTGTTGTAAGCTGCTAGGTTGGTGGCAATTTGTAAAAATAACACAATGTTTATCAAGCTAGAAAAGAAAATGATGGACAATTTGAAACTGCATCTGTATCAGATGCCCTGCTTTCTCTCTTACAAAAGCCTGCGTGCTCATGGCCACACCTGAGCCTCATTGCTTCCTTTGGCACACAGATTTCTTTTTTTCAATAGTTTGATATTTCACAGCAATAGTGGTAGTTTTATTCCTACTTATGATTGTCTTAAAATGATGTTTATATAAAAGACCTTTCTCCCCACTCTTCCCCCAACTCTCCTGCTTCTGCCTCCCCAACAGCTTCTGCCCATAACTACATCACTTTTTTTCTTCTCTGTCTACTATGGTTTGGCTATATCCCCACCCACATCTCACCTTGAATTGTAATAATCCTCAGGTGTCAAGGGTGGGGCCAGGTGGAGATAATGGAATCATAGGGGCAGTTTTCCCCATAAGTTCTCGTGGTAGTAAATAAGTCCCGTAAGATCTGGTGGTTTACAAACTGGAGTTCCCCTACGCAAGCTCCGTCTTGCCTGATGCTGTGTAAGACATGTCTTGCTTCCCCTTTGCTTTCTGCCATGACGGTGAGGCCACCCCAGCCATGTGGAACTGTGAGTCAATGAAACCTCTTTCCTTTACAAATTACCCAGTCCTGGGTATGTCTTTATTAGCAGCATGAGAATAGACTAATACACTCTCCATACCTCCTTTTCTCTCCTCGCCATCTCTTTCCTCACTTCATTTGGGATTTCTAAGGAAAGTGGGACAGAAATCACTAGTATCAGAGAAATAAGGGGTCTGATGTGGTTACTGGCTTTTTTAACAGTCTGGAAAACAACACAAAAACACCACCCCTACCTTTTCAAAATTTAAGTTGTGTAATATTTAGACTCGATCCAGAATTAATCACTTCCCTTGCCTCAAATCTCTACAACAGCATCCCAGCCCAGAATGAAATATGCCCAAGAGGTGCCTTAGTGATCTCAAAAAGGTCTTATAACTTCAAAGAAAGTTAAATTATTCATTTTTATTTGTATAAAGTTTGGGGGTACAAGTGTAATTTTGCTACATGCATAGATTACATTGTGGTGAAGTCAGGGCTTTTAGGTATCCGTCACCCAAATAATGTATATTGTGCTTCTTAAGTAACCCCTCATCCTTCTCGCCCTTCCTACCCCCTCACCTTTCCAAGTCTCTCTTGTCTATCATTCCACACTCTACGTCCATGTGTACATGTTATTTAGCTCCCATTTATAAATGAGAACAGGCAGTATTTGTCTTTCCATGTCTTACTTGTTTCACTTAAGATCATGGCCTCCAGTCCATCTATGTTTCTGTAAAAGGCATCATTTCATTATTTTTTATGGCTGAATAGTATTCCATTGTATATATACACCATATTTTCTTTATGCAATCTTCCATTGATGGACACTTAGGTTGATTTTGTATCTTTTGCTACTGTGATCTTTTTGCTATAGTGATCTTTTTGATATAAGAATTTCTTTTTTGTGTGGAAGGTAGGTACCCCCAGTGGTGGGATTGCTAGATCGAATGGTAGTTTTATTTTTAGTTACTTGAAATATCTCTGGACTGTTTTCTGTAGAGGTCGTAAATTGGGTGTACAACTTGGCAAAGAAAATGAATGCACAGGTCCATGAAGTTATTTAAAAACAGAGTTCATTTTAAAGTTATTTAATAACAGAGTTCATTTGTTTCGAAAATAAATAGCTCAAGTGAAAACCTGGAGCTCAAACAAAAGCAGAATAATAAATGATGCTATCGACCTGGTGGAAATGTACTCTATCTCCTTGAGAGAAACACAGATATTAATTAAATGAGCATTTACTTCTAACCTGGTCTGTAGAGTTGAAAACCTGTTAAACTCATTAGGAACTCTCAGGACTATTTCTTGCTGCTTATCCTGGGCATTATGAATTTCGGTATAGATGTTCATGTCAACAACATTTGTTTAGGGCCTACTATATAATCTGTACTTACATGCTCTGCCTCGAGATGCATAACTATTTTAGAAATTATGAAACCCTCTTTCGAAGTAGAGATAGAATAATGGATCTCCTCCTAAAGCAGAGACACAAAATAAGAATTATATGTAAAGTACAAAATAAATCTCTTTTATTTAAAAGACACAAAGATGAATAGGGAAAAACAGGAGAACTACATGAAGGCCTTTATTATACTCATAGAAGTAGCTACCAACCCTTCATTATTTTTGTTAATTAATATACATAGCAAGAGATTTGAATTTCTTATTTCAAAATTTCTTGCTTTTTAAAAGTAAATTTCACAGTGCACTCAGAATCTTAAATGTTCTCATGCATGTAACATAGGAAGCTTGTGGACTCATGGGTTTAATGAGCCCTTTCAATTTAGAGAAATAAAAACTTGAAATTCAAGCAGGAATACATTTAATTTTGAAGTCAATTATTCAGGTTTGTTGGCACATCTAAGCAAGATTTGGTTCTCACAAATGTTTGGTTGCATTCTCAATGCTGAAATAAAAGGGAGTCAAGGTATGTGTCCAGTGGATGCTGGCAGGTGACAGATGGCTACCCGTGGCAAGCTGGCCAAACTGTTGGCAGACTATTTTCAGTCCCCAATCCCTGTGGGCCAGAGTAAAGAGTTAATGGTGCTTATTAATCCTGCCCATATCAGAGAGAAATGGTGTTCCCCAGAGAGAGTGTCTGGAAGAGAAGGAATGAGAGTATAAGAAGTATTGGGCTTCTATGGAAGGTTTTCAGATCTCAGTAGCCAGGAAGGATTGGATTTCGTGTGTGTGTGTGTGTAATGAGAGTAGACTAAACAAAATCTATATGCTAGGTTTAGGTTTTACTTTCTCAATTCGTGAATATATAAGACCAAATATGTGCATAATATGTACATTCTGTACATAATCCATGAAGAGGGACTATCAAGATTGAATTTCACATGTGATTTGTCAAATATGTTGCTGCTTTGCATTTTGTGCCTTGAATGAAAACCCAAGCCCATACATGAGCATGTGCGCACACACACACACATGCGCGCGCGCACACACGCACACTCCTTTTGCCAATAGAGGCCACGTTGCTAAACCACTTTCAATTGAACACGACCTTTGAGTTGTTTTTCCCATAGTGGTTTCGGGTTTGCACTGTTACTCCCTCTCATGTGGTTACCTTTGTGACCTAGTGAATATGTTTCCAAATTTCCTGGCTGAAGTTAAATTTTGCAGGAGAAAAGTACTTTTTATCAGTGAAAATCTAACTGGCACTATAATAATAATTACAAGACTTAGTAAGCTTTCTTTGTACTAAGCAGTGTCTCATGTGCTTTATTTCAATGAGCTCATTTAATCCTGATTGCCTGGGATATAGACACGATTATTAATATAATTATTATTCCTTTTAACAGATAGCAAAACTGAAGCATAGACATGATGCGTAACTCACCCAAAGGCAGACAGCAAGTAAAAAGAGCCAGGATACGAACTCAGGAAGTCTGGTTCTAAAGACCCATGCTCTTTTTTTTTTTTTTTTTTTTTGAGACAGAGTCTTGCTCTGTTGCCTGGGCTGAAGTGCAATGATATGATCTCTGCTCACTGCAACCTCTGCCTCCCGGGTTCAAGTGATTCTCCTGCCTCAGCCTCCCGAGTAGCTGGGATTACAGGCACCCCGCATGCCCAGCTAATGTTTTTGTGTAATTTTAGTAGAAACAGGGTTTCACCATGTTGGCCAGGCTGGTCTCGAACTCCTGACCTCAAGTAATCTACCTTCCTCAGCCTCCCAAAGTGCTGGGATTAAAGACATGAGCCACCGTGCCCAGGACCCATGGTCTTAATCATTACACTTCTCTTACCATTGTATTGTTTTCTACAGTTAAAGATCTTTAACAACTGGTACTTCCAAACGGTGAAATAAAAGGTAGTTAGATAAAATAGAGCAATGGGGCTCTAAGGGACAGAATAACTATTTTGAAGTCAGAAAGAGCTGGCATTGTGTCTGCAGCAGCGATTTTACTGCTCACTGGATATCCAGCTGCTCACCTACATTTTCTAGTCTTCATGTATTAGCTGAGCCCATGTGATTAGTCTGGCCAATGGGCTGTGAGTAGAGGTGAAACAGGCCACATCTGAACTGAAGAATTTTAAAGCCAATGTGCGAATCTTCACTTCTCTGTTCCTCTGCCACAGTGACTGAGAAAGATATTTGATTCAGATGGTGTAGCTAAATGATGGTAAAGACTCAGGCAGCCCAGGTCCACTCATGTAGAACAGAGCCCATCGTAAGCCCACTTGGATAGGAAACAGGAGTAAGAAAGAAACCTCAGTTACGTTAAGCCACTGGTAAATAAGACTTGATTTGTTTCTGATATTACCTGACTAATACAGTCCACAAGTTTCACCAGGTTTTCTTTATAATCACTGATAAGGTACCTGACCTTTCTCAGCATCATTCCACTATTTTTAAAATGTGGACACTGACGCTCTCCTGGCCGAGTTAACATGAGGATTTAATGAGAGTTTTTGGTATGCTTGGAAAATAGAAGTTGCTCAATAAATAGTAGCTATGGTAATTATTTAGTATTACATTACATAAAAGTAACAGAACAAGGCTGCGTGTGGTGGCTCATGCCTGTCGTCCCAGCATGTTGTGAGGCCAAGGCGGGAGAATCGCTTGAGCCCAGGACCAGCCTGGGCAACACAGACCTTATTTATATAAAAAGTAAGCAAAATTAGCTAGCTGTGGTGGTGTGTGCCTGTGGTCCCAGCTACTCAGGAGGCTGAGGTGGGAGGATCACTCAAGGAGGCAGTGAGCCCTCGAGATCATGGCCACTGAACTTCATCATAGGAAAAAGGGCAAGACACTGTCGCAAAAAAAAAAAAAAAGAGATGGGGGTGGGAACAGAACAGCCTAAGTAACTTAGTGTATAAAGAATGTGAGCAACATTTGCTTAGCAGACTTTATTACTGGATTGCTATAAATTGATTATAACTGTAAAACAGCCAAAGATTATTTTCAATACAACCTGTAAGCAAGGTTATAACGTGCACCCATTTTATAAACATGTTTTGGCACCTAATATTCACACTGCTATCTTTTGTTAAGCATAACTCATATTCCCATGGAAAATCCTGTTACCACTGACCCCCTGCCCCATTCTCAACCAACATTCTCCAGCTAGGGCTCCACTGACGTTCCAGGATAGAGCATGTGACTTGAGGCTAAGGCTATTATTGCAGTTCATTTCCCTGGCCACGGTAATTGGTTCAAGGATGAACACATTGTCTGCTTAGAGCTAATAAGATGCAATAAGGATGCTGGGAATCCTGAAAAAAATACTATTTTTTTCTCATTTGAACATGTTTGTTGAAATTGTTGGCGATGTGGCGGCCATCTTGAGCCATGAAGGAAGAGCCTGCCTGAGAATAAAGCCAACTTGGAGGTGAATGATACCTAGCAGATGGTTGTGATGGAGAAATGGCATCTAGTGACATTGTTTGAGCCCCTGATCAAGCTGCCTCTGAAATCAAACATTGAGATTTTCACTTGAATGAGCTAAAAATTATTTTTTGTTTAATCCAGTGTTAAATGTGATTTTAGTCAGAAGGGAAGTTTGGGTGGCCCAAAAGCAAAGTGCCCGATTCTGACTAGCTGGGTATAAAATTTAGGTCACATGAGTCTGTACAGAATGCCTTCCCATTCTTGGAGCTCTGCAAAGCTTGTCCTCTGTCATTCTTCCTGGACTCTACATTGGCCTCTTCATTTTATTACCTCAAAATCCACATTGTTGGATTCAGAACTCTCCTTTATCTAACGGTTGAGACTATTATTAGGTATATGCAGTTGGGCTTACTCGCCTAAACTTTTTCAGTTTATCATTCTCCTGTAATCGGACTATACAACTATCTTCTTTCCCATAAGAAGATTATTCCCAGGAGAATTGGTGGTGTATACAGCCCCACCCTGTCGATGGGGATATAAATCTGTTTGTCTGGTTTGGTTTGGTTCCTGAGCTTCTGCCATCCATCCTGAAAAGACGATGATCTGGATAGCCACTGGGTCCAAGGAAATTGAAGAGATGAATGGAGGAGATCTCAACTCTCCACACCTAAAGCTAAGTCTACCTGATATCAGCTGAGCCCAACAGAATCATACATTACTCATAGGCCTATGAGTGAAAATAAATGCTTGTTGTGATAAGTCACTAAATTTTGGAGGTACGTGTTATGCAGAATTATTGTAATTTTTGTATCAGTAGCTGACTAATACAACCCAACACTATTAGAAAGTAATGCTAAAAATAATGCTTTCTCTTTTAAATTTAAGGTGTCAAGTATCCTGTCTTTGAGAATTTGTGGTATCTCGAGAATCTAAAATGTATTACCTTTGCAATATTGTACTTAGCATGGTGAATTAGAAAGCATTCAAGATATACTAGGGGTCACTAGAACTGGATTCTAATCCTGATTTGGCCACTATAAGTAATGTGTCTTTCTCAAGTTGCTTAACTTTTCTGGACCTCTCAGTTATCTATAAAATGTGAGTTGAACTAGATTCTCTGCAGCCAAAATGTTATAGTTATGGTCTTCAAGCTCATGTAATATGTGTATATAAGAATGAAATAGAATGATTATATGTTAAAAGATTTTCAAACATAGGTAAAATAATAATCCAAAGTGTAAGACTTCTAAGAATGTTTTTATATTCCTGAATTTCTTAGATAAATGAGATACATGTAACAGAAAGTTTCTTAGTCTTAGTCTGGCTGACTCTTATAAGACTCAGGTCTCACAGTTTCAAAAGTGTCTATGACTATTCTAGAATAGAGAAAATGACTTAAAGAAAAATTCATTGATTACCTAGGCTGTGCTCAGTACACGTGTATTAATTAGTCCACTTATCAGCAGAATATCACAAACTGGGTGGTTTCAACAAAAGAATTTTATTTTCTCACAGTCCTAGACACTGGAAATTCAAGATCAAGGTGTGAGCTGGTTGGTTCCTGGTAAGGGCTCTCTCCTTGGGTTGTACATGGCTGCCTTCTTGCTGTGTCCTCCCATGGCCTTGCCTCCGTGTAGTGCAAATAGAAAAAGAGAGATCTCTGGTCTCTTTTTATGAGGACACTAGTCCTATCAGATTAGAGCTCTACCCTATCACCTCATACAACCTGAATTACTTTCTTAAAGGCCTCTCTCCAAATATAGTCATATTGGGGATTAGGACATCAAATTTGAATTTTGGTGGGACAAAATTCAGTTCATAACAATACATTTCATGAAAGGATAATTTAGTGAAAGGAACACAGATTCTGGTTTCGGATAAGGCAAGGATCTGAATCAGAACTTGTTACCTAAGGTATCTCTAAATTCTTTCCATAGACGAATAACATATGGGCAATAATACACAAGGAAATTAGATTTTTGTGGACTATGATCCACCTTTTTGCAAGCAGGCCAGTCCCTGGATTTGGAGGTGAAGAACTGCTATGACTTTGCCAAATGTTTCAATTCATCCTTTATGGAGAAATGTGGCCATTTCTCTGTACAGCCAGGCTCAGACAAGCAAACTCTGCATTACATATCAGATATGACAGAACTTCAGCCCCATCCTATTCTTGCATTCTCACCTGGATCAAAAGCAACACTCCAAGATTCCATGTACACGCTCAGGTCATCCTACAGCAACGACCTACAGGTTATCCAAGGACAGCAGTCTTGGCCCTACCACACAGAATAAATATGACGTGCTGAACTCTCTCAGTGTTTAACCAAACATACTCTATCACTCTGTCTGAAAGAAAATTGCTGAACCACCAGTTCAATCACTTGATGGTGTTCTTCTACCAATTCCTTCACCTTAAATTTTACAGATTAGCTCAGGTGCTGACTTTGCACTCAATTCTTTTTTTTCTAGCAGCAATATCAAAGAACTCAAATTATAATTTTGTAGTCACACAACTGGGAGGCTGCCCTTAGTCTTAACAAAATGATATACACAAAGACACTAGGTAGTCACAGACACCTGGAAATTTGCTTCAAGATGACAGCAAACATTTTGTAAACAAGTGAACTTTCATATTGCAAATATAGCATCAATGGAAACTTCCATTTAAGAAAAACTTCGAGACAACTGTGGTGTTAGTTTTGTAACCTCAGGCAAATTTCTGAGTCTCTCAATGCTTCAATTCCTTCACAGTAAAATGAAGATTATAATTTCTACTTTGTAAAGTAGTGGTGATTCTTTATGTATGTATACATATACACACTTTAAGTTCTGGGGTCTAAGAGCAGAAAGTGCAGGTTTGTTACACAGGTATACACGTGCCATGGTGGTTTGCTGCACCCATCAACCCATCATCCACATTACGTATTTCTCCCAATGCTATCCCTCCCGGAGCCCCTACCCCCCAACAAGCCCCAGTGTGTGATGTTCCCCTCCCTGTGTCCATGCGTTCTCATTGTCCAAATCCCACTAATGAGTGAGAACATGCGGTGTTTGGTTTTCTGTTCTTATGCTAGTTTGCTGAGAACGATGTCTCCAGCTTCATCCATGTCCCTGCAAAGGACATGAACTCACCCTTTTTTATGGCTGCACAGTATTCTATGGTGTGTAAGTGCCACATTTTCTTGATCCAGTCTATCATTGATGGGCATTTGGGTTGGTTCCAAGTCTTTGTTATTGTGAACAGTGCCACAATAAACAAACGTGTGCATGTGTCTTTATAACAGATTGATTTATAATTTTTTTTTATATATACACAGTAATGAGATTGCTGAGTCAAATTTGTATTTCTGGTTCTAGATCCTTGAGGAATCGCTACACTGTTTTACACAACGGTTGAAATAATTTTCATTCCCACCAACAGTGTAAAAGCATTCCTATTTCTCCACATCCTCTCCAGCATCTGTTTCCTGACTTTTTAATGATCACCATTCTAACTAGCATGAAATGGTTATCTCAATGTGCTTTTGATTTGCATTTCTCTAATAACCAGTAATGATGAGCTTTTTTTCATATGTTTGTTGCCCACACAAATGTCTTATTTTGAGAAGTGTCTGTTTATATCTTTTGCCCACTTTTTGATGGGGTTGTTTTTTTGTTGTTGCTGTAAATTTAAGTTCTTTGTAGATTGTGGATATTAGTCCTTTGTCAGATGGATAGATTGCAAAATTTTTCTCCCATTCTGTAGATTGGCTGTTCATCTGATGATAGTTTCTTTTGCTGTGCAGAAACTCTTTAGTTTAATTAGATCCCATTTGTCAATTTTGGCTTTTGTATTGATTACAATATTGATTCTTCCTCCATGAACATGGAATGTTTTTCCATTTGTTTGTGTCCTCTCTTGTTTCCTTGAGAAGTGGTTTGTACTTCTCCTTGAAGAGGTCCTTCACATCCCTTGTAAGTTGTATTCCTAGGTATTTCATTCTCTTTGTAGTAATTGTGAATGTGAGTTCACTCATGATTTTACTTTCTGTCTGTTGTTGGTGTATAGGAATGCTTGTGATATTTTCACATTGATTTTGTATCCTGAGACTTTGCTAAACTTGCCTATCAGCTTAAAGAGATTTGAGGCTGATACAATGAAGCTTTCTAAATATACGATCATGTCATCTGCAAACACAGACAATTTTACTTCCTCTTTTCCTGATTGAATACTTCCAATACTATGTTGGAAGAACTTGCAATACTATGTTGAATAGGAGTGGTGAGAGAGGGCATCCTTGTCTTGTGCCGGTTTTCAAAGGGAATGCTTCCAGTTTTTGCCCATTCAGTATGATATTGGCTATGGGTTTGTCACAAATAGCTCTTATTATTTTGAGATATGTTCCACCAATATGTAGTTTATTGAGAGTTTTTAGCATGAAGGCTGTTGAATTTTGTCAAAGGCCTTTTCTGCATCTATTGAGATTATCGTGTGGTTTTTGTCATTGGTTCTGTTTATGTGATGGATTACTTTTATTGATTTGCGTATAGTGGAGCAGCCTTGCATCCCAGGAATGAAGCTGATTTGATTGTGGTGGATAAGCTTTTTGATATGCAGCTGGATTCGGTTTGCCAGTATTTTATTGAGAATTTTTACATCGATGTTCATCAAGGATATTGGCCTGAAATTTTCTTTTTTTGTTGTTGTTGTCTCTCTGCCAGGTTGTGGTATCAGAATGATGCTGGCCTCATAAAATGAGTTGTGAGGCTTCACTTTTTTTCTATTGTTTGAACATTTCAGGAGGAATGGTACCAGCTCCTATTAGTACCTCTGGTAGAATTTAGCTGTGAATCTGTCTGGTCCTGGAGTTTTTTTGATTGGTAGACTATTAATTGCTGCCTCAATTTCAGAACTCATTATTGGTCTATTCAGGGATTCAACTTAATTCCTTGTTTAGTCTTGGTAGGGTATATGTGTCCAGAAATTTATCCATTTCTTCAAGATTTTCTAGTTTGTTTGTGTAGAGGGGTTTACAATATTCTCTCAAGATAGTTTCTATTTCTGAGGGATCAGGGATGATATCCCCTTTGTTGCATCTATTTGATTCTTTTCTCTTTTCTTCTTTATTAGTCTTGCTAGTGGTCTATCTATTTTGTTGAACTTTTCAAAAAACTCCTGGATTCATTGATTTTTTTTAATGGTTTTTTGGGTCTCTACCTTCTTCAATTCTGCTCTGATCTTAGTTATTTCTTGTCTTCTACTAGCTTTGGGGTTTGTTTGCTCTTGTTTCTCTAGTTCTTTTAATTGTGATGTTAGGGTGTTGATTTCAGATCTCTCCTGCTTTCTCCTGTGAGCATTTAGTGTTATAGATTTCCCTCTACATACTGCTTTAAATGTGTCCCAGAGATTCTGGTACGTTGTGTCTTTGTTCTCATTGGTTTCAAATAACTTCTTTATTTCTGCCCTAATTTCATTATTTACCCAATAGTCATTCCGGAGCAGGTTGTTCAGTTTTCATGTCGTGCAGTTTTGAGTGACTTTCTTAATCCTGAGTTCTAATTTGATTGCACTGTGGTCTGGAGACTTTGCTATAATTTTTATTCTTTGGCATTTGCTGAGAAGTGTTTTACCTCCAATTATGTGGTCAATTTTAGAATAAGTGTGATGTGGTGCTGAGAAGAATGTATATTGTGTTGATCTAGGGTGGAGAGTTCTGTAGATGTCTATTAGGTCTGCTTGGTCCATAGCTGAGTTCAAGTCCTGACTATCCTTGTTAATTTTCTGTCTTGTTGATCTGTTTAATATTGACAATGGGGTGTTAAAGTCTCCCACTATTATTGTGTGGGAGTCTAAGTCTCTTTTTAGGTCTTTAAGAACTTGCTTTATGTATCTGGGTGTTCCTGTATTAGGTGTATATATATTTAGGATAGTTAGCTCTCCTTGTGGCATTTATCCCTTTATCATTATGTTATGCCCTTCTTTGTCTTTGATATTTATTGGTTTAAAGTCTGTTTTATCAGAGACTAGGATTGTAACTCCTGTTTTTTTTGTGTGTGTGCTTTTCATTTACTTGGCAAATATTCCTTCATCCCTTTATTTTGAGTCTATATGTGTCTTTGCATGTGAGATGGGTCTCCCAAATACAGCACGCTGATGGGTCTTGACTCTTTATCCAATTTGTCAATCTGTGTCTTTTAATTGGGACATTTAGCCCATTTACATTTGAGATTATATTGTTATGTATGAATTTGATCCTGCCATCATAATGCTAACTTGTTATTTTGCCGATTAGTTTATGCAGTTTCTTTATAACATCAATGGTCTTTACAATAGGTATGTTTTTGTAGTGGCTGGTACTGATTGCTCCTTTCCATGTTTAGTGCTTCCTTCAGGATCTCTTGTAAGGTGGGCCTGGTGGTGACAAAATCTTTCAACAGTTACTTGTGCATAAAGGATTTTATTTCTCCTTCGCTTATGAAGCTTAGTTTGGCTGGATATGAAATTCTGAGTTGAAAATTCTTTAAGAATGTTGAATATTAGCCCCACTCTCTTGACTTGTAGGTTTTCTGCTGAGCGATCCACTGTTAGTCTGATGGGCTTCCTTTTGTGGGTAACTCGACCTTTCTCTCTGACTGCCCTTAACATTTTTTCCTTCATTTCAACCCTGGTGAATCTGATAATTATGAGTCTTGGGGTTGCTCTTTTTGAGAAGTATCTTTGTGGTGTACTTTGTATTTCCTGAATTTGAATGTTGGCTTGCCTTGCTAGATTGGGGAAGTTCTCCTGGATAATATCCTGAAGAATGTTTTCCAACTTGGTTCCATTCTCCCCATCACTTTCAGGTACACCAATCAAACACAAATTTGCTCTTTTCACATAGTCCCATATTTCTTGGAGGATTTGTTAATTTCTTTTCATTCTTCTTCTCTAATCTTGCCTTCTCTTTTTATTTCATTGAGTTGATCTTCAATCTCTGATATCCTTTCTTCTGCTTGATCGATTCAGCTATTGATACTTGTGTATGCTTCAAGAAGTTCTGGTGCTGTGTTTTTCAGCTCCATCAGGTCATTTACATTCTTCTCTAAACTAGTCATTCTAGTCAGCAATTCGTCTAACCTTTTTTCAAGGTTCTTAGCTTCCTTACATTGGGTTAAACATGTTCCTTTAGCTCAGAGGAGTTTATTACCCATCTTCTGATGCCTACTTCTGTCAATTCATCAAAATCATTCCCCATCCAGTTTTGTTCTTTTGTTGGCAAGGAGTTGTGATCCTTTGGAGGAGAAGAGGCATTCTGGTTTTTGAAATTTTCAGCCTTTTTGCACTGGTTTCTCCCCATCTTCATGGATTTATCCATCCATATTCAAGATCATCAGATTACACACACATTTCTGTGTGCCCTTTCCTGGGGCTTTTCCTCCCAATGGCCAGAAAGCTGGAAGTGCCTAGAAGCTCATGCATCTCCTCAATTAGCCGGTGACTGACAGGTGTCACTCTGGGATGAGACTAAAGGACTCTCCAGGGCCATTGCCTGAGATCACATCCTTGCTTGGCTTCTTGACCTTCTCTCACCCTTACTGATGTTTCCTGAGAGCACTTAATAAATCACCTTAACAAATCACACAAAGGTTCAGGTCTGCTTCTGAAGAAACTTATCTAAGACAGATGTACAAAGATTTAATGAGAAGCAGAAACATAGTCAAGAGAGGGCAATCAGTAAGCCAAAACCACAGAGCAGCAAGAGCCAGAGGGAAGTCTAAGTTAACAGTTTAGGCTGGGCATGGTGGCTCACACCTGTAATCCCAGCACTTTGTGAGGCCAAGGTGGGCAGATCACGAAGTGAAGAGATCGAGACCATCCTGGCCAACATGGTGAAATCCTGTCTCTACTAAAAGTACAAAAATTAGCCCGGCATGGTGGTACGTGCCAGTAGTCCCAGCTACTCAGGACCCTGAGGTAGGAGAATTGCTTGAACCCAGGAGATGGAGATTGCAGTGAGCTGAGATCTCACCACTGCACTCCAGCCTGGCAACAGAGCAAAACTCCATTTCTAATAAAAGAGTCTAGGAGAACAATAGTGAGTTAGGGGGAGGAGAGGCCTTCACAGAGGAAACCAAGGCAGAACACTGGAGAAAGCATCTATCTGGACAGAGTGTGGGGTAAGGAGCTGCTGAGTGCAGGGAAGATGACAGGTGGTCCTGTTGGCTTAGTAGAGTTTTGCTGAGCCCCTAGCACTGTTGTTTGAAATAGCTTCCTGTTTGCTCTGACGTATGGCTGTACAGCTGCAACGATTTGTGTCTGTTGCTCCTCTGTGCATCCTTTTAATAAACTCCATTACCCAGTGACCTAAATATAACTCTGTTCTTTGAAACTCAAAGAGCCTCAGAAACCCACACTATCAGAAGTAGAATTAACACCCCAATCATATTCATATACAATGCTTTAGATGTTTAGATTTTTATATTAAATACGTCCCTTCAGCTCCTTTTAATTTTGTTTTTATTATTAAAATTATAATGTGGTTTTCTGTTATAACTTCTAGCTAATGCAACCTCCATTCTTTATTGTGTCACTAATTTAATAACCAACAAAATCCCTTCTAATTCCTTAGTAAATGAATTTGTTCTGTGTAATTATTAAATGTAATACATTTCTTCAGTATAAAATTTATTGTACCTAAATTTAAAATTAAGCATTTGATATATCAACAATTTACAATAATAAGTAGAGGAATTTTTTAAATGTGTAATTCTGAAGTTCAAAATCTGTTAAATTCTCTTGTTAAGCTAGAGAGAATCCCTATTTCAAATTTTCTGTTTTCTTGACATCTATCGGTTGAAATCTTTGTTTTATAGGCTTCTGCTTGGAACTTCTCTGACTTATTTTATGATCGATCACATAAGAACATAACTTAGTAAATTCTCTTACAAATCTGTGACTGCTTGGATTAAAATTTTAAAAATACAAAAACAAATCTATGGGCATAGGTGATAGATAGTATTGCATCTGAAGCACTGTAATTACAGTTAAAATGCATTGAAAGAAAACATTATTTGCTGAAGTAACCTATTTATTCATCTACTTCTATAAAGTTCTCAGGAAAAGTAGACAGTTTAGTTATACATCAGGAAGGCACAAAACTTAATGATACCAAAACTAAATAAAATAATTCCCTTTCTATCAGGGGAGGTGTTTGCTAACAATTAGTTTATCTTAAAAAAATTTGTCTGGATTTCTTAACACACCATAAAAAATCCCTTCATTGCTTCAAAGGTATTTTCACGAAGTACACATTCTAGAATAGATAACCTAGGGGATATGCTAAATTGAACAGAAGAGTTTTTATTTTTCAAGAACAGGTTTGCATGAATTTAATGTAGATGACCTCATTTTCTGAGCAACTAGCAAATAACACTATACATGTTAATGGTTTTCATAACATTGGAGCATACTATTCCAATAATTATGTTTAAGAATATATAATCATTAATGGCAATTCTGCCTCATTGAGTATGTGAAAAGACTGTCTTAAATATTAAATAAGTACTCTTAGCCTTACTCATAAAGGAAATGCAAATTAAAACTACCAGATTGCACCTCATTTGTTGGCCAAAAGCCAACAGTTTGTTAACACACTCAAGTTGGTGAGCCCTAAGAAATGGGCTTCTCACACACTGTGGGAATGCAATTGGTACAACCCCTTACTGAAAACAACTTATCTATCGAAATTACAAATGGACATACCCATACCAAATTTTCCTTATGGTAATTCCAATCAACATACTTACACCTGGGCAAAATTACTTCTGTATAAATGTATTCATTACAGATTTATTTGTAATAGCACAAGACTGGTAAAAACCCAAACATCCACTAGTAGGTGATTGGTTGAATTAATTATGGTGCATCCTGTGGGATACTGTGAAGCCATAAAAAGGAATGAAAAGTGCTCTACGAGCTGATGTAGAAAGATCTTGAAGATAAATGTTTAAAAAAATCAAGATGGGAAAAAGTATGTATAGCATGGAAAAAATGAAAAAGTAAGAAAATAGCTTCACATGTGTTTGCATTTCCACAGAGAGTGTTGAAAAGATACAAAATAGAATAATGAAAATATTTACTTATAGGGATGAGGAGAGGGAAGGATTTATTTGGTTGTCAGGAGACAGATCATGAATGTATTACCTCTGTATAGAGTTAAGTAAAAGATAATAATAAATAATAAAATCAATTCTCGAACACAGGCTAAAAAACCTTAGCTTCCAAGTTTGCATCACTTCAAGGAAAAGAATGCTCTAGTTCAGGGATTGGCAAACTATAACCTTTGGGCCAAATCTGCTTTGCTGCCTATTCTGGTAAATAAAGTTTTATTGGAACACAGCCATCGCATTTATTTGTGTATTGTCCACGGCTCCTCTTCCAAACAGTGGCGAAGTTGAGTGGTTGAACCATATGGCCATAAAACCTAAAATAGTCACTGTTTGGATCTTTATAGAAAAACTTTGCCAACCTCTGGTCTATATTGATATCAGGTCTGAATCAAGTCACAAATGAATAAGGAACGATGTGTACCCCCTCCCCCACTTAAAATATTTCTTTTATACATTCATCAAATTTTATTTGTTTCTGCTTTCTAGGGTATGTGCCTTTATTTAAAATTATGTACTGACAAAATATAGTGTCATATACATTCTTCAGATTCCATATTCTTTGGTGCTAATTCTATCTAACAAGCATACTATAGTGAAAATATCTATGCTCAGGTTGCTTTCCTCTTGGTCGAAATTCTACATCCTAAATATAGTGGAGAATTCTCTTTTCCTTTCTCCATCCAGTCCTGCTTGCTTTCTGTAACAGTGCCACCGATTTCCTACAAGTCAGGTTTGACCCAACTTCAACTCCAGGATGGCTTAAGCCAATGAGTTGCCTAATTCTCTTGGCAAAGGCACTTAGTCAAGAATTGGCATATAGGCCAGGTGCGGTTGCTCACACTTGTAACCCCAGCACTTTGCGAGGCCAAGGTGGGTAGATCACCTGAGGTCAGGAGTTTAAGACCAGTCTGGTCAACATGGTAAAAACCCATCTCTACTAAAAATACGAAAATTAGCTGGGTTTGGCGGTGGGCACCTGTAATCCCAGCTACTTAGGAGGCTGAGGCAGGAGAATCGCTTGAACCTGAGGAGTGGAGGTTGCAGTGAGCTTAGATCGTGCCACTGCACTCCAACCTGGATGACGGAGCAGGACTCCATCTTAAAAAAAAAAAAGAAAAAAAAAGGAATTGGTACATGATCTAAGACAGATTAATCACAGCCACTAGAACCCAATTTCAGGACTTCTATTTGTGCTATTAGGAAAACTAGACATGCTTAAAGAAATGAAGCTGTAACTTAGAGCAATATAAAGTCAGTATGGTCATGGGAGGTGGTGGTGCCAATGAGACCTAAGAGAAAGTCTGCTAAAATAATTTCTGGGAAAATGTTTTTCTTAAAAAAGGAAAGACATATGTGATTGGCATCTGGAACATGTTTTTCTTAAAAAAGTAAGGCATACGTGATTGGCATCTTCCTTCTCCTAACCTTCTGCCTCAAATGCTGATGTAATGTCTGGGGCTGCGGCAGCTATCTTACAATAGTGATGCAATAATCAAGAGAATGAAAACCAATACGCTAAGTGAATTGAAAGTGTAGGCTGGGCGCGGTGGCTCCTGCCTATAATCCCAACACTTTGGGAGGCTGAGGCGACGGATCCCTAGGTCAGGAGTTCGAGACCCACCTGGCCAACACGGTGAAACCTCATCTCTACTAAAAATACAAAAATTAGCCTGGCGTGATGGTACATGCCTGTAATCCCAGCTAGTCAGGAGGTTGAGGCAGGAGAATAGCTTGAACCTGGGACACAGAGGTTGCAGTGAGCTGAGATCATGCCACTGCACTCCAGCCTGGGTGACAGAGTGAGACTCCATCTCAAAAAGAAAAAAAAAAAAAGTGTATTAGTAGTTTCAGTCAGGAAAACAAAGACACTCTAGGTACTTCAGGAATAAAGGGTTTAATCAAGAATGATTACTTACACTAATGTTAAATGACCATAGGGAATAAAGATAAGGGAAATTGTTGCCTGAAGATCAGGGTCAAAGAAGGAGACTTTGAAAACTTTAGCTTGAAGGACCGAAGCAGGGATCTCTTAGAAGCACTCTAGGAAACTGCTTCAAATGTCAATAATCTCCAAAAAGCTCCCCAAAATTGTCTTAGTCAATGACAATTATGTAAGTGGTTCTCACATGAGCCAAAAAGATGTGTAAAGCTTACATTTGCCCATTCTTCCTTTTTTTCTTTGAGACAGAGTCTCACTCTGTCACCCAGGCTGGAGTGCAGTGGTACTGTCTCAGCTCACTACAACCTCCTCCTCTTTCCAGGTTCAAGTGATTCTCCTACCTCAGCCTCCCAAGTAGCTGGGACTACAGGGGTGTGCCACCACACCTGGCTAATTTTTGTATTTTTAGTAGTGATGGGGTTTCACTTTGTTGGCCAGGCTGGTCTCGAACTCCTGACCTCATGATCTGCCCACCTCGGCCTCCCAAAGTGCTGGGATTACAGGCGTGAACCACCGCACACAGCTTCATTCTTCCTTTTCTATCTGAAACCACCTCTCCATCTTTTTGTCGACTGAGCTCCCTTCACTGACAAAGTAACATGGAACCATACAAGAAAATAATCTGGGAAAAGTAGTTCTCAGTTTCTCTTATGCAATGCAGAGGACAGCATAGAAGCGGGTGAAAATGGTATCTGAGAATTCAGCAAAGAGTGTAAAGACAGAAAAAGCTGGAAGTTTCTTGAACAACTGACTTCATACCAGCAACCACCTTTCTCTGGATTTTGCTTTATGAGAGAAAATACACTTCTATTTGTTTAAGCCAATTCCTCTGGCCCTTTTAGAAATCAAATGCATGCCTCACTGTTACAATGTCCTTTTTTGAAAACCATGAGATAGTAGGCATAGAAATATGAGTTTTTAGAAGTACTAAAATAGAAAATTAATTTGCTATATATGATCTGGAATCTTAAGACTGGAGTGTGGTGTTGTTTCAATGGTAGCAAATAAAGATAAAATGTGACAGTGCCTCTCAGCTCTAGATTATTGGCTCGTTCCCAAGTGTCCACTGCTTGGCCTTCTTTTTCCTTTCCTCTGCTTCTGATGCATCCTTTCCTCCCTCCAAATCTCGCTTGTCAAGATCCTACCTATTCTTTACGACTAAGCCAATTGCTTCATGAACATGTCCTTGGTGACTGCCTAGACACAAGCTCTCACTCTTCGCAGTGATCATGATAGAAAACATCCTCCGTCTCACACTGGATTTTGAGCTAGATTAAATCACAGCAATCCCCTTATTCCTCTATCACGAGGGCCAAAAAACTCTGATCTGCAGGTGTGGTTGTAGTTATTGAAGAATAGCCATGCCTGTTCTCTTACTACTTTCACGCTACAACAACAGGGTTGAGGCCAGAGCAGTATGGCCCACAAACATGAAACTATTTTCTGTGTTGCCTTTTACAAAAAAAGTTACCCCAGTTCTGTTGGATTATAAGCTGGAGGTTATTATTCATTATCCTGTCTCCTACAGCAGCTAGGTGTTGTCTAATTTTGTAAGGTGTTTTATTGGAAGCAGGCATTTTCTGGCTTAAAGAAATAGAGAAGCATTCTGATGAGCTCAGGTCATGGAGAATTATTTTAAGGCTATCCAGGGAGGTAAGTAAGTCTCATAGCCTATCTGCCACCGTTCTGGATATAGAGTAGTACCAGTAATATTGTGAATAACCAACATAGATTGAATGTTTCCTTTGTGCTAGGCACTGTCCTAAGTTATTTTCGTGTATTGATTCGTTTCTTCTTATAACCCTAAGAGAAAGGTTCAATGCTTATGTACACTGTAAAGATGAGGATACCAAGCAGCAGAGATGGGAAGCAGCTCGCCAAAAGCCATGTGACTCAGAACTAAAGTCAAGATTTGGTACCCAGTAGTGTGTCTGCACAGCCTGTGCTTTAAACCATCACACAGTACTCCTTCTTGGCAACATACTTAAGGCTTTCACAAGGTCAAAACTTTGTATCTCCCTCTCTGCTTCTCTCCTCTACTGGGATGATGGACTATCTGAAAGGTTTTCTGGCAAGTGCTTGTCAGAAAGGGACAATATAAGCGTTGGGAATTCCCTCAGTCACCAAATATCTGTAAATGTCAATTATATGCCAGACCTTGGCAGCCCCTAGTGTAGTGTGGCTGGTAGAAGTGGAGATGTCATGCTGTTTGTGTTTCTCTAGGAAGGATGAAACCCATTCTTTGACCTGTGTCATTCCCAGGACACATTACAGGCACTTAAATCTTCTTGATCACCGTGGGAAATGCTAAGGACTGTGGATCAGTAATTTAGTTTTTTCTTTGTCTGACTTGGTCCCGTCTGTGCTTTTGAAGCCAGGCTTCTAGAAATGGTGGTATACATTCCCTGCATGCACATCCTTTGCCACTGATCCCGTCTCACCTGCTGCCATCTGGTTTCTGCCCCTATGACTCTGCTAAAATTGACCTTGCTGAAGTAACTGGTGAACTCCTGGTTGCCAAAAAAAAGGTACACTTTGCAGCTGTGTCACACACCATTTCTCTGTACCTTGTGCTGCTTCTTCTATTTCCCATTCTTCACTGCTGGGACGTCACTCTTTCTGCTGGTTGTTTTTTCTTGTTCATTGCTCTGTCTTGGGCTCCCTGTAGGCACAGTAAATTTGGGAGTTTCCAAGGGCTCTATCCTCAACTCTTCTCTCCTTCTCTGTAACGTTGATTCCAGCAAAATTTCACCCATGGCCATGGAGTCTCAAGCCTTTATTCCCAGAAAACCCTTCCTCAGGAGCATCACATCTCTTTAAGTGTTGGTTATCCAGCTCCTCTTGGGTGTCCTACAGGGACTTAAAACACCACATGTCCGAAGCTGATTTGATCATCTTCCCTCCAAATCTGCTTCTTGTCCTTTGCTCCCTATTTCTGAGACACCACCTTCCATCCAAATAACCAAACTAGAAACTCCAGGTTTATTGTAAACCCTGCTTTTACCCCAATCACCAATTTCTGGACTGTACCCTCTTGACACGTCTCCTATCTGTCCTCTCCTCTCTGGACCCCACTGCCCCAGTTTTGGTACCTAATTATCTTGCCTAAACTTCTGTAAATGCTTCCTTATTGTTTTCTCAGCTTCTGCTCTCATCCTTTCTAGTACATCCTTCATACTACTGTCAATTTTTTTTCTTCCATCAACCAAGTCTGATCATGTTATTGTTGTTCTAAATGTTTCAATGACTCCCAGCTGCTTATAGGATAATATCTAAACTCCTTCACCTGGCAGACAAATCCTTGATAAGCTGGTTCTTATCTTTCAGCCTCATCTCCCAATGCACCTTCATTAATATTAAACTTTGTCTGCTAATCTGGAGGACTTACTTCCTTGTTCCTTCTTGGAATCCCCCATCTGTCTTCCTGGTGTGTCTTGTGAACTTCTGCTCATCCCTGAAGTTTCAGCTCAAATACTCCCTACCCCTGGAAGCCCCTAATTAAAGCTGGGCCTCTGATGTCACACCACTCTGCTCATCATGTTGCACTCATGGTGTTTTATCTGACACCTGAGAGATTTGAATTCAGGAGGATACTACAAGCACCTAGCAGGATTAAGAACTTCAATTGCAAAGAGGCAAAAACATTCAAGCTTCATGTACAAACTGTAAACCATTTTTCTATGTTGATAGGCTAGAAATTGAGAATTCATAATGCTGCTTTTTATTTCTATGGGTTCTCTAGTGGTTCCACAGCAGCATATCTGTCACAAAAGTAACGTCTGAATTCTCAGGTAGATATGCGATCTCTTACTGGTCTCCTCTCCAAAATGCTTTTCACATTGCTGCCTTGGTAATCTTTTCAAAACACACATCTGATCAACTCCTTCCCTCTATCTCAAATACACCACATGCTGCTTAAAACGCTTTGTGGCTTCTCAATATTCTCAAGTTGAAATGAGGCCAAAAACACCCCTTAAAAGGACCTGCACTATCTGGCCATCCCTTTGACTCCTAGTCCACCTTGTTTCACTGTCTGTGTTGCAGCCACTTTTCTGGGTTCCTTGTATGCCTCCCCATCTGCACTGCAGGGCCTATGCACGTGCTCCTCTGTCTAGAAAATTCTTTCCATTCTCATTCTCCTAGTCCATTCATCATCAACCCCAGTGCTGCTTCCTCAGGATGATGTTTCTCATCCTTCTCGTGTAGATCAAATTCCCCACGTACCTGTCCTCCACGGTGTTTGTCACCCTGCATTCTGGTCCTGAACCATGTGATGATTTGGTTAATACCTCCCTCCCTGGGGCTAGCTGGTGAGCTCTGTGAGTAGGAGTCAAGTCTCTCCTGTTCCTGGCTGAATCCCAATGCATCCCAGTTCACTCACAGTGCTCGGCATGAAGAAGGAGCTCAATATATATTTGCTGGATGCATGAAAGAATGAATGAAGGTCAAGAATCAAAGGGGTTTCATAATGCTTGTTACCTTTATCACTACCCTGTATTTGCACGTTCTTTAACAATTTCCCAAATTAATTTCAGTTAAGCTATCTTTTAAAATATTAACAACTGACTTTAAGAGCAGAAAGGGCAACCCATGCAAGTGACTTGTCCAATGCTACACGACTGGTAAGCAACAATTTAGGACTAGAACTAAGCCTCGTCACTTTTCAACCAGGCCTGTGGCCGTTAAACAGCTTAAAAAGGAAGCAAAAGAAGATAATGTAGAACTTAATAGCGAATCGATACACAAAGATAATAAAATAGAAATAACCAAACAAAATAAAAACACACATTTTATTTTAGGCTGATAGAACTTAGGTTCAGGGAATACAGGCAAAATCCTCTGCTGTCATTTTAGCATGCACCGTTTGAGCTCTGAGGAAAACCATGCCATCTTTCTCTGTACAATAAGGGCAGTTAATATTTTATCCTAATTCTCATTAAAATGTAGATGTTCAATAAATGTTGGCTATTAAATTGTTAGTGAGAAAGTCTATTTCTGGAAACCTTTTCATTCTTAATGAGAATATTTATTTTTTTGGTAATGAAACAAGAAAAATTAATCACTTAGCAGGTTAAAAGGGTATTGGAGTTACCTTGCTTTCAACGAGTTACCTCAGAGTAACACTTGTTCATTTATCTAACATTTTGAAAAGGCCACTTATTAATACTGAAACACGATTTGTAGTTTAACAATTTCAAATCACCTAAAAAAATAATTCAGGGCCTTTATAATTTTACACCAATATGCCCTTTAATATCCAGATGTTACTTACCTAATAAAATGTACAGTTAGCTGTGAATTGACATGAACAACTAATCAAGTACTTACTGAGCACTGATTATGCTGAAAGCTCCATAATTTCTACGGGGCTCATATCAGAGCGATTCGTGTCTCCCCACTACCTCACTTAGTTTAAGCTCATTTTGCCCTGAGTTTATCTGGTAGCACTTTATTCTTGCGGACAAGGAGGGACGTGGGGAAAGGAAGGGTACAAAAATACAAGCTAGACGTGTAGAAAGTCGTGCACAAGAATCTTCATTCCGTTATTTAGTAAAGTCAGAACTGGGTAACAGCCTAACATCCAGGGTATGTTAGTTTCGCTCATTCGACGGAACGTATGCAGCCGTTCATGTATTTCTGCATTTTCCAGGGAGCGTACAGTACTTTTGCAATTTCGAGTACAAACGAAAACGGGGCGAGAAGGTCCAATTTTGCCTGCTGGAGCTAGGGGCGCGCTTGCCTGCTCCAATGAGTTTTCAGTGCCGGAAAACTTGTCTTCGCTCACATTCTGGGATTCCCGCGGCCGCAGAAGCCGGAGGCGGGACGTGGAGCGCAGTGCGCAAGACGGGCCGTATCGCTGCCGCCGCGAACTCACTCCCAGCGCCAGGCGGGGAGCGCCGCGGGCCGCAGAGCCCATCCGCCAGACCCACGCGCCGAGAGCTAGTGTACTGCGCCTGCGCGTCCGTCACGTGGTGGGGGCTCAGCGCAAAGCGGGTTAAAAGTCACGACCGCGGAGAGCCCGCGAGCGTGCTGCTGGTCTGTGGGGCGCTCTCCGCGTCCTTTAAGCTGAGTTTGACCGAGGCTTCTCCACAGTTCCCGCCCCTCGGCCCAGCTCAGCCCCATGAACCTAGCGGAGCCGCCTAGTACCCTTCCTCGCCGACCGCACAGGCGCGCGAAACCGCGTCTTTCAACTGACAATGAAGCCGTAGCCGCGCAACTCGGCAGCTCCGGGCGAATGGGCGCGAGGCCGGGAGGGGGAGGGGGGACGGTCGGGTCAAGCTCCGCCCCAGCTCGCACCCCTATTGGTGGGTGCCGCGGTTCTGGGCCCGCCCCCTAACGGACCTGTCGCTTTGTGACAGGCGGAGGGGCCAGTTCCTGTCGGGCCGGGGGCGGAGTCAGAGGTTGCTTGAGCTCCGCCCGGACTCCAGGGGGCTCCTCCCCCTGCTCCTCTCGGCTGGGCGGGCGAGAGAGGGAATGTCATTGCTTCTCGGAGCTGTGGTGCCGCCTCCGTCTGCTTCTTCTCTGGCGCCCTCGTCCCGTCGGCTTTCGCCGCCGCCGCAGCAGCACTGGGGATACGGATGGCTAGTGGGGCGCAGGGGCCATCTGGGTTGAGAGAGCGGCTATCGCGGCCGCTGCTGAGGCGGAGACTCCCCGCCGCCGCTTCCTCCACCCCCAGTCCCCCGGCCTCGCGGCGCTGAGGGCGGGAGCGCGCAGAGCTCTTCCCTCCTCCTCCTTTTTCTTCCTCCTCCTCCTCCTCCTGGTCCCCGCCCAGCACCCCTCGCACCAGGCGGCGGCGGCGGCGGAGGAGGAGAGCTAGACCCGCCGCCGGGGCACAACATGGCGGAGCCCTCGGCCCCGGAGAGCAAGCACAAGTCGTCCCTCAACTCGTCCCCGTGGAGTGGCCTCATGGCCCTGGGGAACAGCCGGCACGGCCACCACGGGCCCGGGGCCCAGTGCGCGCACAAGGCGGCTGGCGGCGCGGCGCCGCCGAAGCCGGCCCCCGCGGGGCTGTCCGGGGGGCTGTCGCAGCCGGCTGGGTGGCAGTCGCTGCTCTCCTTCACCATCCTCTTCCTGGCCTGGCTTGCCGGCTTCAGCTCGCGCCTCTTCGCCGTCATCCGCTTCGAAAGCATCATCCACGAGTTCGACCCGTGGTAAGTGCCGCGCCGCCCCTCCCCCGCCCGCGGCCCGTGGGGAACCGGGACCCGCTCCTCTGCCCGCCGCGGCGCTCCCCGACTTGGCCCCACGACGCCGCCGCCGAGCCCCGCTGGCGTCCCGGCTGAGGCGGGCGTGGGTCCCGGAGCTCCGGGCGCGCCCCTTGCCCGTGGGCGAAGTTTGCCCTGAGCCGCCTGAGTCGGGGCGTAGGGGTACGGGAACGAAACCTTGACCCTCGGCGGGCCAAGTGTCACGACTGCCAGGACGGTGGCTGCAGCCTCTCGCTGCCGGCTCTGGTCGCCGAGTCCGGACCCGCCACGCCGGGAGCCGGCTGGTAGCTCCACCGCCGACTCTTGGCCGATTCCCCGCCCTCTTCGCCGGCTGCTTTCGCGTTCTTTCATTTTTACGAGCGCGTTTTTGCCAATTCAGACGGAATCGGCCAGGGGCTGCCCCGTTGCCGCTGGAGGTGGGTCCAGATGTGCGGGAACCCCGGCTGCTCACCCTTGCAGTTCTGCGTTTTTACTGTTTCTCTTTTTGCTCTCAAAAAAACAAGAAGGGAAAAGGAGAGTGAGCGGGGTGTTGGAGGGAAGGAAATAATATCCCTGAAAGTGATCTGAAAGCTAGCTACTCTTATTTATTTATCATTAGGCATTTTAAAGAGCGGCTTTTTTTCAGAGCTCTTAAGTGCACTCAGCACCTTACTGTTACACTAACGTCTCGGGTTGCTTTTTAGAACGAGATCCTTACTCTGTTAGCTACTGTCACCCTTGTGTGTTATGCACAGTATCTGAAAGCATTGCATTAGTTTCTTTATCGGTCTGCAGGAAGGTTTATGCATAAGAGCAAACAGTACCACGGTGATTGGAGTTCTAGATGATAATACCGAAGTTGCACGTAGTATAAGGGACTGACTGAATGTTTTAGGAAGTTACCCCACTCTTAAGAACACTAGCTGACTTAGACATTACGTTGGTCTGTGAATTATCTGGATGGGAAGATTGCTTTATTTTCACCACTTGCCCAACCCGAGTTTGGATTTTTCCCTCTGAGTTAGGATTTTTCCCCCGAGAGTATGCCTTTTAAACTAATTTAGTGTATCTTGTTAACCTGTGCATCTTGAGTTAATCTTACTTCCTCACAGCTAGACCTAATTAAATTTAAGATATTTGTTTTATCATTTGAAATACAAAGAGAATCTTTTTAGACAGTTACTCACTATATAGACAATAAGTGTGTGTGTGGGGGGATGACTTACCTGTATAGTAATATACCAGATTTAAGTTCAGCTATTACGGTGAGAAAATTTGATAATGCAACATCTTTTGAACACCAGAGGGGCCCACTTATGGATTATTCAATTTAGATCAGTTAGTTACTTGTGACAATCTTGCATGAAATGTTTTAATTCTACTTTAGAAGTTTTGATTTTTTTCCTAACACTAGTATTTTTAAAAGCCTTTTTGTTAATGTGCGATCACAGAAGAAGAAATGTTAGTGTGGACTATTTCTAAGCCTAAGAATACCTGTGAAGCCTTATCGACAAAATATTCTTAGGTGGTCTTGCTTTGAAACACTTAAGCAAATTAGATGAAACTGAAATTGGGACCAGAAAATGAAAACTAGTATTTACTGAACAATGTGAAAAGAGAAAGTTCTCTTTTCAGATTAAAATAGCAGAAATGTATGGTTAACCAAACATTTCAGGTAGCAAAATTGTGAATATTTCCATAGTAACATTTTTACAAATCGAAGGCTGACTGCTGTTTGATAGTAACTCCGGGCCTGAAATTAAAGGTTGTGGAAAAAAAATCACAACTGAATGTTGAGAAGATTTTTGTCATTTTTCCTTAATAGAAATCAGCATCAAGTCAGCCAAAGAGCCCTACTAAAATTGAGTAATGTAATAATGAAAAGCCTTATTGGGTTGCTTAACAGATAAAGTGGTGAATTTTTTTTTTTTTTAGTGTAGCTGGGAATTAAGTTTTCTTTCTCCAGTTTCAACAATATGCTTGGAGGGCATAACTCTTTTTCATGCACATGAAAATATATTTTGGCTGGGGACAGTGGCTCACGCCTGTAATCCCAACACTTTGGGAGGCGAAGGCGGGTGGATCACCTGAGATCAGGAGTTCGAGACCAGCCTGACCAACATGGTGAAACCCCCATCTGTACTAAAAGTACAGAAATTAGCTAGGCGTGGTGGTGGGCATCTGTAATCCCAGCTACTTGGGAGGCTGAGGCAGGATAATCGCTTGAACCTGGGAGGCAGAGGTTGCGGTGAGCCAAGATCGCGCCACTGCAGTCCAGCCTGGGTAACAGAGAACGAAACTCCATCTCAAAACAAAAAGAAAAATAGATTTTGCTTCATTTTTTTTTTAATCTGTGAAAATGCATTTCTGACAGATTATCATTTAGCTAAATTTGTACCATTTGAAAGTATATACATCTCTGTTTTAAAGAGCTACTTAATTTAGGTATTTTTCATAGTTATGTTTTTAATATTGACATTCTTAATTAAATGTTTATACTCATGATGTTAGATAATCCTGCTTAGTAGTAAAGAGTTTATGTAATAATGGAAGGTCCATATGCCTTACTGTGAATGGAGATTTGTCAGTATGAATCTAATCTAATGTATAATTCAGGTAACTTAATGAGAGAATCAGGTTTCAGACAAAAAATCTTGTTTTCCTCTTGTTTTTCTTTTCATGTCTTTTGAAGATCTCAAGTAGTAGGCATCTCATTCATTCTTATTGAATTCTTAGTCATTCTTTTTGAAAAGATTAAAAGGAAGAGGACGTGTAGACTGCTTGCCATTACTACTTTGGGCTTTTAAAGCCTTTTTGAGCTTTTAAATCTTCAGTTTTCCTCTACAGCTACTAATAGCCACAGTGCTTTAACTGGTCTGTAGCTGAACACTCTAGTGTTATACTAGTTGAAGCGTTGCTCAGATCACCATCATACCATATAGCAATGACACAGACCTTTAATTGTGTTTAAATGTAACTCTCAGTTTCTGTATCCACAAACCAGTTTATTCCGGCCTCCTTGTATCTTCCCTGACCTCTTTTTCCATATCTCTATCACTGGTTTCATTTCTGAGTCTTTTTATTGAAAGGTTTGCTTTCTCTGTTTGTGAGCTATTTCTTTAAATTTTACAGTAGTTCTTAAATTGTATAAAAGACTCAAGTTAGCTGCCAAAAGTGACTCTCTTCACAGAGTTATACTTATTTTTTAAATTTGTCACACAAGTTATATATCTTACCAGTTTTCATAAGGGGTGGTATGTGATTTATTTATTGAAGTACACTGCACTTTTTTAGAATTCAGCAACATTTTTGGGGTTTGACTTCACTTCAGTGAATCCCCCCTTATCAGCTGAGTTGATCAGATATGAGGAAGCAGTCTGAAAATATGTTGTCTGTACTTGGCCAAACGTAACCACTTTAACAGCACTTAACTATACCTTCTTTTCATCTGGAGCAAAATGGTGTTTTCTACATGTTTTTATTGTAATTGTTAATATGTTAGCCAGATATCTTTTCCATATCCATTATCTTGTTAAATTGTGTAAACCTTTCCTGTAGAAGCGATGAAGTTCGCTATGTGAGAGCTGCCTTTTTTTCCTGCCTTCACAGGTTATATAGTGGGTTCTCCCTAGAGAGAATTCTGTGAACCTTAGGTTTTGGCTGCAGTTAGCACAAATGCAGCAGATGCCTTTTTGCTGGGCAGAAAGTTGCAATTTAGAGTTGGAACTTGGAATGCAATTTTTCCAAAGAAACTATGGCATAAATAGGTTAATTAGTACAGACATGTTTTCAAAGGAGTGATAAACCTTTGGAACATAAGCTGCTGTAAGTTGGGGACTATTTCCTGTACTTTGAGGTCTCCATGTTTTCCTTCACTTTGCAGATGACAGAAAGCGGCTGTTGACCTCAGTTCTGAAGAAAACAAATTGGTAGCAAAACCAGTTTTAGAACACAAACATCCCCAAATCTTAAAAAGTCACTTTGACTGTGGGATCATTAGCATCAGCAGTCCAGCTGCACTTCAGACCAGGTATACTGTTACTAATTACTGATTTCATTGACAATTGAAATTTTTCTAGCATTGAGCTTTGGTTTCCGGAGTGCCTTGCGTGCTGAATCGTATAAGATTGGTACTACTCCCATTTTGTTTAAGTGTGATGGCTTCCAAAGGTATTAATCATGGATTTCCTGAAGTATAAGCCCTAAGGTAGTTAGACTCTATCATAAATGCCCTTAGGACTTTTTCTTTCCACCTTAGGGTATTCATATCTTGAAGGCTAGCTTGGATAGGACTTCATGCCCCTTACTGCCATGAGTAGTTTGCATAAAGACAACATTGGTTATAAGCTTTGTAGACCCTGACCCAAGTTGTTAATGAATATGGGCTAACTTAACTATCCTTTCTGTACTTAATCAGTTTTTATACTCTTAATAAATTTTGAGTGGTTAGGAAAATGTTAACATTTGTCTTTATTGTTACATCTTAGTATCCGTCAGTGCACAAGTGCTGAGAAATGAAGGATGGAAAGGTTAATATTATTCTCGAGTGACCAAATATCATGTTTTTCCTCTCAATTTGTTTACTTTTAAAACCTAATTACCTTAGTGACAATACTGCAGTTAACTTGATTTATAAAGACCCCACAATTCAACAGACCTATTGCTAAACTTTATGAAAATTTCAAATACACAAGAAGGTTTAATTTTATAGTGACCACATATACTCTCACCACCTAGATTCTACAATCAATATTTTACTTTGCTTTAGCATGTCTTCATTACTACTTTTAAATTTTGCTTGTAGACAGACATTATTTACTATGATGTGAAGAATATCACCTTTGTTCCCAACGCCATGATAGAGGATTGATTTCTGCATAGTGTTTGTTTTCTATATTATCTGAATCTATGTATATAAATGCTGTTTCTGTGTCCTTAGACTGAAGTTAGGATCAGATTCCATCATTCCAGGTTTTGGTTAGCGACTTACCTGAGTGCATTGTAAGCCAATGCATTAGCCCCATATCTGTGAAATAACTTGGCTTTGCTGAATCTGTTGTCTCAGAAGACACTCTGAAGTAGTTAGATGAATATTGTTGTTGATGTTGGTTTTATTAGGTTTAGTTTATATGAAACTCCTAAATTCTTTGAATTATTAGAAGCCTTTTATAGGTCAGCCTGTTGTCTCTGTCATCTATCACCCAGAGGTAATGGTTTAGCTTTAGTGTGATTGCAAAAGTGACTTCTGTCAATCCCTACAATAAATAGGAAAAAAAAAAAATTTTTTTTCAAATAATATAGGACTCACAGATATACTATATAAGCCAAATTAATACTGTCGAAAGGAGAAAACATATAAATGGTTAACCTGCTACTCTGTCTTCAAACCACTATCGACTTCACCTGATTCTGGTATTTTTGTATTTAAACCACTAACTCTTCTGAGAAGGCTTCAGTTCCTTACTTCTGACTATGAGTAATTTCCAGGAATTTAGAAATTGATGGAAAGTGGCAATATTGTAGGGTTTTTTTTGTATGTTTGTTTTTAAAGAAAAATGCGTGCTTCACGCCTGTAATCCCAGCACTTTGGGAGGCCAAGGCGGGTGGATCACGAGGTCAAGAGATCGAGACCATCCTGGTCAACACGGTGAAACCCCGTCTCTACTAAAACTAGAAAAAA
>NW_016107336.1:7313713-7317509 GCF_001604975.1 Cebus imitator
AAAAATGCATTAGGATAGGAAGTGAGGATTCCTGTTGGGGGAGATAGGATCAGTTGTCCCAGAGGCTCCCATATTTAGGTAAATATAGGTTAATCTGCATTTGTAGGCTTGCCAGGAAATCTAACCACTATTTAGAATTTAATGTTTTTGGGAAAATGCTTTCATAGTTTCAAATGAAAAACATTAAACATATTTTGGAGTATAATGTGTACATAAATTGGAGAATGCCTCTTTATGTTGTTCAAGGTTGTATTATTTGTAGACAAATGAATCTAAAAAATTGTGACTGTTGGTGCTAATTGACCACTCTCAACTGTGACTCCTTTCTTTCTGTGGAACTTAATGTTGCAGGATAACATTAATATATGTTTTAAATGGTAGCAGATGCTTAGTTTTTACAGTGTTTTACAATCCAGTGACATCTTAGAATTGAGGAGATGAGGTGACATCTTTTATTTCCATAGACAAAAGATAATTCAATTCATTATTTCCCACAAGAATTGAAGGATACAGGTCGGTCTGACTCCAAAGTCTGTTATTTTTACTACACCCTCTGCCTCCAGGGCCAGCCTAAATAAAAGTGTCCTCTGTTTAATTTATGTTTTTTAATCAGCTGCCCCGATTTAAGTCTTGACATATTGGTCTATGAAAATACCTCTTCACAATCCAGGCTCTAGGTGAAACTAAGCTTACTAGTTGGATAATACCTGATTACTTTTATTGTCTTGATGGAGCAAAGAGATGAGTTGATGGTTTTAAGACTTTTAACCTTCAATTACTACAGGGTTTTCAGAAACTCTGAAGAGAGTAGCTGAGAGGAAAAGATGATCAAATCCTACTGAATATTGTTCTTATTTAGATTTATTTTGTCTGTGAAAAGTTCAGTGAGATTGGAAGCCTTAAGCCATGCCAATTAAGGGAATTGGGAGATGGAGAGCTGAACTTTCAGAGTAGACTCAGGATTCTTTAACTCACAGGATTTTTAGAGTGTGTGTTGTCTGCCTGTCTTCATATTGTCTAAGAAGCTGAGGACCAGAAGGATGAAATACTTTTTCTAAGGTGATACAGTTATAGCTTGGCTAGATTTTTTTTTTTTTTCCATTTTCTTTGCACTGTGTTTACTTTAGAAGGGAATATTTTGAGAACTTGTTTGAAAATATTACTTCAGAAGATGAGGGGAAGTTGCTTTCCTATCAGCCAATTTAAATTGGCGGAATTGTAACTGCTGACAGTTCAGGCTTAGATACAGAAACACGTGGAGCTTTTGTGTGGGGGCTTGACTTACTTAGAATTGATTATTTAAAAAATTATTTGTACTGATTGTCTATAATTTCCATAAATTGGTAGCATAAGTTTTAAAACTTTATTCTTTCTTGCCTTTTTTCTCATTCTTATTAAAAGGGAAATATTGGTGCATAAAGACATACTTAAAGGAATTTTTATATTAGGTGTTAAAGTATTGATGATTAGTTGATAACCAAGTTGATAATAATGCTTTCTTTGGGGTTTTCTTTTACTTTCTCTCTGTCTTGCTCTCTTTTTTCATGTTTTACAGGTTTATTAGCTGTTCTCAGGTAGTTAAAGACTTTTCTCCTGAGTGTGGTATTCTTTTCTTTAGTAATAGCTAGCCATCCCTCCAACCTATAAAATCCTTCAAATGAATCGTTTTTAAACTTTAAATATTGGTGCTTTGTTTCACTTTCTGTCCTCTGCCCCTTATCGATAGATAATGTTGTAGCATATAAGATATATATGTGTGTGTGTGTGTATGTATGTATGTGTGTGTGTGTGTATATATATATATATATATATATATACACTAATGTTGAAGGTAAAATTTTATTGTTGTCCATACTATTAAAAAAATAAAATGAGTGCAGTGAGATTTTTCAAAATTCTATATGCACAGCTTATTGTTTATTGCTGGCTAAATTTGTCTTAAGGAGAACACAGGCCATAAGGAGTTGAAGAAAAGGATCAAAACTGGAAACTCACTTTTGATCGCTACGCCTACCACATATTTATTATTTCATGCCTATTCTTAGAATACCAGTAGCACCTGTAGACTATACCCTATTTAAGAATGTTTATTATTAAATTATTATACATCTTGTGCAATCCACATCAGAAATGGAGTACAGAACTATTGGAAGGCAGAACTATTGTGCTGTTATATTCTTTGAAAATAAGTCTTAAATGTTTCTATAAACAAGAGCAAAGAAATGAGTTCTGCAAAGGATTTCATTAGAGGAGAAAAGATAATTCAGTTTTGAGTTTTTAAAACAATTTTCTTTTGTAATGAAGTATGACACATTCTGAAAAATGTAAATCTAATGTAGAGTAGAATGAACACCCATGTGATTCTTACCCAGATCAAGCCCATTGATTGCCAGCACTTTAGACAGCCTGGCATGTTTCTCAATCCGTCCCACCCCCAGACTTTATAGTGATGACATCCTTCTTTTTTCTCATAGGTGGTAAAGCTCTGTGTGCATTGCTACACAATACAATTTAGTTTTGCCTATTTTTAAACTTTAGATAAATGGAATTGTGGCTTTTGTGGGTTTTTGTTTGTTTTTGGCTCAGCGTTTTTTAAAGACATCATCTTTGTTGGTCAAAGGATTGTTGACAGTATGTGAGTAATAAAGTTCAGCAATAATTTGACTGACCAGTTGTCTTATTCACCTGTTGGGGTTGCCAGTTCTTTTATAGCCTCTAGGAAAGAGAAGGGAAAGGTATTCCTCTCTGAGGTTTAAAAAAATTATCTCAAGGCTGAGCCCTTGAGCTGGAGACATCCTTAAGGGTCTAGAGTAACTTTGATAAATTTTTTTGAAGGTCGTAATTGTCCAGAGATTTTTATTTTTCAGCAGATACCTAGAATATAAGGAAGTAGGCAGGAGAGGAGAGAGACATCATTGTCTTTCAGGAGACAAATGATAATCAGATAAATGCAAAATTACTAGTTTTTAAACTGTGACTTTTTGTCAGCTATTACTTTAAAGTATTGTATATTAAAATTAACATGAAGAAGGGATTGGTTGGTTGATAGTTCTTGAAATCAGGAAAGAGAATAGTGAGATTAGAAGTCTGAACTGAGGGATTTAGGAAAATCCTGAGAATGGACTGTTTGTTGTATTGATATTTTTGTAAAGATTGTCATTCCTGGTTTTTAGGTATTTTGTTGTTTGTTTGTGTAGATATAGAATTTTGCATATCTTGCAATTAACATAGTTAATTGTTAGTTGAAGAAAAATTTAAATCCAGGACTGTCTTTCTTCAAACTACATTTAGTCAGCCAGTATTTCCACAGAATTCAAACTTAATATTTAAACCAAGTGTCTTAGGAAAGGTATACATACTGTATCCCAGCTTCACAAAATCCCATGTACCTGCCAGAGAGTAATTATAAATGGCTCAAATTAGGCTCTATTTGGATAATGGTCCAACTGAGTGATTTAAGCTATTTTTATACCTCTAGTATACTTTTTGCATGAATTCCTCAAATGGAGATTCTTTTCTGAGCTATATTGACTGTTAAGAAAAATTCTGGGCCAGCCTGGTGGTGTCGCTCACTCTTCGCCTGTAATCCCAGCACTTTGGGAGGCTGAGGCGTGTGGATCACAAGGCCAGGAGTTCAAGACCAGCCTGACCAACATGGTGAGACCCCATTTCTACTAAAACTACAAAAATTAGGCAGTCGCAGTGGCAGGCAGTTGTAATCCCAGCTGCTTGGGAGGCTGAGGCAAGAGAATTGCTTGAACCCAGGTGGCAGAGGTTGCAGTGAGCCGTGATCATG
>NW_016107336.1:7317602-7355836 GCF_001604975.1 Cebus imitator
CAGAAATAACAGTTGAACATATATGTTTTTCGTGAGAGGTCTAGGTACAGGTTTTATTAATATGAATACAAAACAAACTTAGTTTAAATTTTACTGAGGACTGTCTATTTGGCTAACTAGGCCATAGCCATTTTGAAAATTTTAACACCTGTATATATAAAAACACTGAAGGAGACTTAAGTTATTTGTTCTTTGCCAAAGTTGATAAGATACTGTTGTGATGATTTAAATTTTGGTGCTCAATTTTCCTCTGATGAATATAGTAACTTACTACTATTATTGTAGGGAGACAAAAGATTATTTAAGGCAAGAACTTTTTTCTGATCTTTTTAGGATATCCTACATGGTACTAGGAGCATGATGCGCAGTGAATATTAAGACACATCCTTTATCGTTAATGATAACCACATTTTATGTTTTGGTTATGATAGTAATAGTACAGTAAGTCTCTATTGTGCAATACTTTGATAAATTTTGGATTTGACTGTAATGTAAGATCACATGTGCAGTGAACATCATAATCCTGCTTTCAATAAACATGTCATATTAATATTAATAGAAGAAGGAAAGCGTCGATGATGAAGAAAGGAGATAGTGCTTACAGAAGAAATGGTGTATGTGAGCATCATGATGGCCATCAGCAGTTAGGAGATGAATGGCTGGGTGGATAACTTAGGAAGAACTTTGAGGAAGATTTTAGTTTCCTGAGTATTTTTTCCAAGTTACAAATAACTCTTAGGTATGTCTCAAGTGTTAACTCCCTAGTTAGGGAACATTAAACTATGGCTTTTTGTCAACTATTTTAAAGTATTGTATATAAGAATAAGAGAAGACAGGCTAGTTAATATCCAAAAACCATATGAGTTATGAAAGTCTTATGCTTTTTCAGAGGATAAATGAAAAAGACAGATGTCAGCAGTAGAAGTAAAATTCACAAGTTGACATTTTAATTGAACTTGAGAAATACATTCTGATGCGAAGGAATAGTAAGAATTGAAATTATCATTGCATACATAGGCATTAGAGTATACTAAATTCATGCACATGATGAATTTGGGTGGGGTTGGATTAATAATCCATTTGGTTTCATGGCTCTTGATTGAACTTTATAGTTAATTAATATCCAAATTAAGCAACACTTTAGGAAACAATCACAGCTCTGACTGATGTCATTTAAACTTTCCCATAAGAAGTTAAAGGATACTATATAAAAATACTCATTAGGAATGAAATAAGTTGATTGTCTTCATTAAAGTGTCTTTGCAGTGGAAATAGCTTTGGCTATGTCTAATTATTGGGGGGATCATTGAATATTGTAGATCTTGTGAGTTAAACCAGATACAAAATCTTTATTTTCTTGTATGGTGAATAGAATCCTGACAAAATGGTCAGCTCTTTAGTTACAGAATCATTCCATGTAATCATAGCAATGTTCCTGTGAATCTCAAAGCAATATGCTGTAATGATCTCAAAAGATGTTTTTCCTTAAAAATATGCGCTTTTTAAAAAAACAAATCTTTGTCCATCAGTGTGCCTTTTAAAAAATCTATTATAGCGAGCAGGGTTTGTTGAATACATTGACACTTAAAGCATTGCATGTGTTCCGCTGAGGTGGGCGGATCACGAGGTCAAGAGTGTGAGACCAGCTCGGCCAACATGGTGAAACCCTGTCTCTGCTAAAAATACAGAAATTAGCCAGGCGTGATGGGGAGTGCCTGTTAATTCCAGCTACTTGAGAGACTGAGGCAGGAGAATTGCTTGAAGCTGGGAGGCAGAGGTTGCAGTGGGCCAAGATTGTGCCCTTGCACTCCAGCCTGGGCAACAGAGTAAGACTCAGACTTGGGGATGGGGGAAGCATTGCATATGTTCTTAACTTTTAAAATTCAATAAACTTGTTCTATATAAGTTTAATTTCAATCCCAAGATTATTTTTACTCTAGACCATGGCTAAAGAAGGCTTTTATTTTAATATGCTAAGCAGCTTTCTGGCATTTGAAGGAACAGGATAATGAAACTGTGAGGTAGATGAAATAAATCTAATCTTAAAACTGTAAAGGCCAGTCATAAGTCATAAGTTTGAGGAGCAACTAAAATCTTCTTAAATAAAGATTTTTTTTAAAAAGTTGCTAAAATGAATCAGTTACTTCATTAGAAAGGAAGATCTTTCACCTGTTTAAATACTTTGTTTTGGTTGTTAAAATTTAAAGTGACTGATATAAATAGCTATTATGTGAAAGGTTTTCCTTTTGAAATAATCATTCTGGACGTTTAAAAAGAGCGTATAGCATTAAGTGATGTTATAACTGGATGTGAATCACAGCATAATATAAAGTTATAAATTTTTTTAATGAATTGAGGTATATTTAACATACAATATGCATATAAAATGGGGTGTCACATTCTAATGATAAACACTTGTGAACCTCCTAGCTAACTACAGAACCAGAACATTACCAATTTTACATCAGGCTGTGTTTCTTCTCTGGCTTCTCCTCTTTGTTTCCCCTTAGCACTAGGCAACATTATGCTTAATTTTGTTTAACATTTTCGTTGTCATATTTGAATAAACCTCTCATATGTATATATCTGTAAACCAAACTTGTCCATCCTGCAGCCCAGGGTGGCTTTGAATGCAGCTCAACACAAATTTGTAAACTTTCTTAAAATATTATGAGGTGTTTTTTGTTTTGGTTGGTTTTTTGTTTTTTGTTTTTTAAAGGTCATCAGCTATTGTTAGTGTGAGTGTATTTTATGTTTGGTTTAAGACAGTTCTGCTGTGGCCCAGGGAAGCCAAAAGATTGGGCACCCATGCTGTAAACAGTATATTGTGATTTTTGCTTTGTTTGGAGCTTTTAAAAAATGGTATCAGCTTATTTATCCTCCTCTTTGATTTCCATTTACACATGTCAGTTGACAGACATTTGAACTTCCAGTATTTTTCTATTATGAAACATGCTGCTATGAACATTAAAAGTGTTATCTGATGCGTATGTGTGCATATTTGCTGGGGTATATAACTGGGAGTGGGATTTTGTCAAAATATGCTTATTTATAAAAATATATTCTACCACTCCAAAACTTAGTGACAAAAACAGCATTTTATTATTTCAGAGTTTTGTAGATTGAGTGGGGAGTCGTTCCGCTTCACATGTCAGCTAAGGTGCTGGGATGATTGTAGTCATCTGGAGGCTCAATAGACTGTAATGTTTGGGATGCTTGGGCAGCTGAGAGTCATCTGGAATCTGGCTCCGTTGGGATCTCAGCTGGGGCTTTTGGCTCCTCCATGTGACTGCTTAGGCTTCCTCAGCATTGCAGCAGCGTTCTGAGAAAAAGAACATTTTGAAGAGGGAGAAGCTACTAGGTCAACTAAGGGTTAAGCTTGGAATAGACACAGGTCACTTCCACTATATTTTGTTGTTCTCAAAATACACGCAGACCTCGCTTAATGTTGAGAGGAGATGCATATACAGTTAGGGGCAGAACTGTTTAGGGTTGTCTTTGGAAATGCTTACTACAATGTGTTTATCATTTTTATCTCCTGTAAAATATCTGTTCATGTCTCTGCCAAAGTTTTAAATTGGGTTGTAGTCTTACTAATTTAGTAGGAGGTTTTAGGTATATGTATTTTGCATCCTAAGGCTGAGTTAAATTTGTGGCAGATATCTTATTCCAATTTTTGGCTAATTGGTCCTTAAAGCAATCCTGTTAGATATTTTATTGCTCCCATTTTACAGATGAGAAGAGAGAGTACTGCTTAGTATGTTAAAAGGATAGGCCTTGAAGTCAGCCTCCAGGGTGACATTTTTGTTACAAAGAATAGCATTTACAAAGGTGTACAATTATGAATCAGCATGATGCTTTGTTCAGTCTACCTGTTATACCCTTTCCCCTCCAAATAATTGAGGCTTGGAAGAATTTACAAGTATTTTTATTTACTTGTGGTAAATTTTAATGTAAGTGTGACTTTTGCTATGAGTAGACTGGGGACGTATGATGTTAGATGACTTGCCCAGAGTGACAGAGCAGGCAATAAGTTTAGACCCAAGTTCTTTCTAGTCTTACCTGCCCTTCTTATTCCTCAATTTTTTTCCTCTGCATTATTCATTTGGGTCAGGCAGGTTCTGTCAGCATATTGAAAATCCATCTTAAATGTAGTGGCAAAGTATTTTTCAAAATTACAATAGAAGCCAGAGATTTATAATTCATATTCAAATGTTTCTATGATGTACTTTGAAAAGAGCACTGTAGGCTGGGCTCCGTGGCTCATACCTGTAATTTTCACTCTTTGGGAGGATCACTTGAGGTCAGGAGTTTGAGACCAGCCTGGTCATCATGGTGAAACCCTGTCTCTACTAAAACTATGAAAAAAATTAGCCGGGCATGGTGGTACATGCCTGTAATCCTAGCTACTTGGGAGGCTGAGGCACAAGAACTGCTTGAACCTGGGAGGCGGAGGTTACAGTGAGCTGAGATGGTACCACTGCCCTTCAGCCTGGGCGACAGAGGGAGACTCCATCTCAGAAGAACACTGTAGGCATGCATCAAGTACAGCTTACAACTTAGTTGCTTTAAACTGAAATGCCACAGAACAATTCTGAATTCCAAAATGCATGGCTTGGAATAAACTAGAACAGCCTGAACAAATACAAAAAGATGTCAGTAAATTTGTAGACACTTCTTCCCAACCTTCAAATTAGGAAGATTTGTTCTGTGTAAAGGTGTAGTTTCTGATCATTACAATTCTATATGTTGAAGGCACCTTGGTGTATCTCTCCAGTGTAAAAGCAATGCTTCAGGCAACATGACTTGTTTTCATGTCACCTCAGATTTCTTGGATGTAAACGTCAGCGGCAGAGTGAAAATAATAATACTGAGCGGAAGGATTCTTGGACATGTAGTGGAATATGGAGCATCTTGAGACTTTTGACCAACGGATGTTTGGTCATACATTCCTGTTTGGCTGGAACAGAAATGGTGATTCCAGCCATTGCATGATTGAGCCTCATTCATTTTTTTTCTTTCCTGCCCCAGATTCTTCCACTTGAAGTGTCTTAAAGATGTAGTTATTCTTGCCTGAGATGTAAATTGAAGTATAACGTGTTTGCTATTAATAATGCTGATATAATGTTACTGTGATAAAGCATAGGTGTCAAGTACTTTGGCAAAAAGATTTCACCAGATTAAGCATAGTAAAACAGGGAAAATGAGCCATTTTAAAACAAGGAAAAATTTTTCTGTGAAAAAGGGGAAAAAACAGCTGTTTTTTCCCTGTTTTACAAAAATGGCTGTTTTTTCCCCCTTTTCACAGAAAATTTTTTTCCTTGTTTTAAAATGAGTCATTTGTAAAACAGGGAACAAAATGAGTCAATTTAAAATTTAATAAATCTATTTTTAACATTTGTATTCTCAATAAATTTTAAAATGGAGTATACCAACATGCTAATCTCTTGAGTTCAGTGTATGCTATTATTTTAGAGAAATTTAATAGTTATTTTAAATATGTTAAGGATACTAAAGCTTCCCTATAGTTCAGTATTGACCACCTCTCCTCAACCTCTCTCTAAAGGCAGGAGAAAACTGATTTATTCTCCTTTTATTCTTTTCTTTCTCTATTCCCTCATTAGTTTGCTGATACTTTCTGTTTGGAAAGGGGGTAAAGAACCTTCCCCCCTTTGAGGGAGTTAAGTTTTGGTTTCCCTGTAACATGGAACAAACTTCATACCTGGCAAGGACAAAGAAATTGTTATTTTGCCAAAGTGTGTTCTGCAGACCACATATTCCAGAAATTGCACTTCTAAACAAAATAATCTTTGGTAATTTGAACTGGGGAAAAAAACTGCTTACTACATTCTTTGATACTGATTTGGAATACACATTAGCATGTTACAGTCTTAAGTTCTTCGATTAACTCTTAATTTTATTTAATCTAGTATTTACCACATTTAATTTATGAATCACTGTAGGATTTTAATTTTTTTTAAATTAGTGTTCCATGCAATTCATGGAAAAGACTGATAGAGATGTTTTATTTGATAGACGAGGAGCCTGAGGCCTAATGCTAAGAGAGTTTACCAAAGTCCTAGATAGAAAACTAGAACTGACATTCTTGAAGGTTTTAAATCTTTTTATCTTTGTTTATCTGAATTACTGCATTAGGAACAAATATATCCACATTATCATAGGAACATACTTTTTTTTCTAATGGGTTAGTTGAGCATCTGCTCATTGATAACATCCCCCCATCCCCCAATTCTCCTGATTTATCTTGGCGACTGACTTGAATATTATACCACTAAGCTCTACAGTATTTAGTAAATTCTGACTCAGGAGTGTATATGTTGCTTATTTTGAGTGATTGTTTTATTTTAGTTTACCCTTTGCTGTTGCTTTCCCCTAGGACTGTCCTCAGAAAGTTGGTCATTTTGCTTCTGAGTTTATTAATTGTCCAACCACTTTGGCTCTTTCATCACACCAACTTGTGGGCCATGGGATATTATTACTATAGATAATGCTTGTTAGTTATAAATTTTATAGTATATGATTATGGATCTGACTTAAACATGTATTACATATTTTCATAATTATTAGAAATCCTCTTTATGTAGTATAATGCATAATCATGTCTAACATATCTAGTAACAATGAAGAAATGTAAATATAACATGTTTATATGTAATATTTGTTGGACATTTGTTTCTGTAATACACGAATATTTGTGCCCGACTTAAATATATGTTATACATATAGTGTGTGTGTTATATAAAGAGAAAGAACACATGTACCTTTCCCTTTTGCCTAAGTTATTTAGATTTCCATCTCTGTTGAGCTTAGCCGAGCAAAGTGTCACGGATGGTTTTAACAGATCAAATACACTATTTTGTATGTGATCTTAGGATTTTTTTCAGATATTTTTTGAGTGCCATTAAAATGCTCTAACAGCCTCTTATTTTGTTGTAACTTTTTCTGTTACCAGTTGTTTATTTTTTCCTTTTTTACAATTTGTTTAGTAAATGTCCTGATACTGATAAAAATTGATAGTTGTTACTGCCAGTTAGGGCAGCAGTTAAGAGATGGTACTAAGATAGGAATCCCGTTTTCAGTTAATACTTGTTCAAAAGTTTTGCTCTGTGTGTTCCTTTTTTGATTTGCACATGCATCTGACCTTAAGTTGGAAGATCCAGAGTAGCTCTAAGGAGTCTTCAAGACATTTGCTGCCTTTAAACAACCCTTGGTTTTCTCTGTGTGTTGCTCAAAGTAGAGAAACAGGTACTTTGTTTATCTAATACTTACAACGTGCTCTCTGCTTGAATCATAATGACCCACCCATCGCTTGAAAGAGCAGAGAGAGAGGTTTGTGAGAGTAGTCTGAGTTCCAGTTGCAACTGTACCATGTCACATTTATGGTGGTACCATATCTGTGAGTCTTTCCCTTCGGAGTTAACCTAGTAGAAGTTCTTCTCATATGTCATTAGTGATCTTTATGAATTTGTATCATTGTTTTGCTGTTACTTAAACACTGGTAGGAATTTATGTAATCATATTACGCTTGAATGTACTCTCACATGAATTTCCGTATTATTAGTTATAAAATTGGCTGTGTTTAATGTGATTATTGAGACAGTGCTCATGTGTATCACTTAGTGAGATTGAATTTAGGCTGTTTTTGTAGTTATAATGAAGGGGGATTTTTTTTTTTTCCATATGTTAATGATAAAGTTCATCAATCTGGCATGCTTTCGTTTTTGATCCTGCCACTAGATGGCAGGAGCAATAAAAGGTAGATTGAAATGCCAGCTTTAGTTGGCCTTAGCTGCTTTGTACTTTATCTTGGTTGTTCTTTGTCCCTACTAGTGCTAGTGCTGAATTTTGGGTATATATGAAATGTCCTAAATAGTGGTACTTAGTCCTATAAGAAAGATCTGGTACCTTGTATAGCCTGAGAGGGCCTACTAACAGGTAAAGGAGAAGGAATAGAATAATCCTTGAGGTGTTCTAACACTTTGTCCTTTGCCTTGTACTTTTCTTTTTTTTTTTCTCCCTTTGTTGAATTATACTTCTTTCCTTTATTTCCTGACTGTGGTTTTGGGTGGTTTTTTTTTTTTTTTTTTTTTTTTTTTTTGAGACAGGGTCTCACTTTGTTGCCCAGGCTGGAGTGCAGTGGCGTGATCTCTGTTCACTACAACCTGTGCCCCTGCCTCTTAGGCTCAAATGATCCTCCTGCCTTAAGCTCCCAAATAGCTGGCACTACAGGTGCATACCACCACGCCTGGCTAATTTTGAAAATTTTTTTGTAGAGACAAGGTTTTGCCATGTTGCCCAGCTGGTCTGAACTCCTGGGCTCAAGCGATCCACCCACCTCGGCCTCCCAGATTGCTGTGATAACTGATGTGAGCCACTGTGCCCAGCCTCTTTCCTGATTCTTTTTTTTTTTTTCTGAGACAGAGTCTTGCTCTGTCACCCAGGCTGGAGTGTAGTGGCGAGATCTCACTCACTGCAACTTCTGCCTCCCAGGTTCAAGCAACTCTCCTGAGTAGCTGGGATTATGGGCTCATGCCACCACATCCGGCTAATTTTTGTATTTTTAGTAGAGCCAGAGTTTCACCATGTTGGCCAGGCTGGTCTCGAATGCCATACCTCATGATATGCCTGCCTCGGCCTCCCAAAGTGCTGGAATGGCAGGCATAAGCCACTGCACCTGACCTCTCCTCTGATTCTTTTATGCTTATGTTAGCATCCATAATTTGTCATTTCTGTTGGTGGTTTTAGTTGCTTTCTCATTTACCCTTCCCATGAATGCATGGTAACTTGGCCAGTTTTGATAGTCATATGTGTAAAATCTTAAGCTACACTTTTCAAACAAACTGTTGTAGGTGGCTTTGTAAATCTTTACAAAAACAGTTATTTTCAAGAGAGTCCTGTTTATTGATAGCCTTTGAAGAACAGTGGTAGACAGAGTCTTGGGTGGTGGGATGTAGCCTCTGTTATTATGTGATGTTGTATAAAACTTTGTCTTACCAGTAGACTTGCACCAGAGACCCTTCCTGATGGGATTATAAGATAAGGAGCCCTACTGGGGAAGCCTACGTGGCAAGAAACTACCAACAGCCCCTATGATACTTCAGCCAACAGCCAGCAAGAAACCAGGGCCGCTTAGTCCTATAACCTCAAGAAAGTTAATTCTGCCAGCAGCCTAAGTAAGCTTGGAAGCAGATTAGTTCCTTATTTGAGCCTCCACATGAGAACCCAATGCTGGTGACACCCTGATGGCAACCTTGTGAGACCCTAAACAGAAGATCCAGCTAAACTGTGCCTAGATTCCTGATCCATGAAACTATGATATAATGAGTGTATGTTGGTTTAAGCCACTAAGTTTGTGGAAAATTGCTGTATAAGCAATAGGAAACTAATACAAATACCCTTCATAAACCTTTGTTTTCATCTCTGAATGTTACTGCCTAACTTCTCTCTGATCTTATGTAATCAAAAAATATTGATTGAATACCTCTTATTTGCCAGGCACTTTGGATACAGTAGTGTTAACCCAAATAGACATGATTCTAGTTAAGTGAGGGAGTTAGGCTTGAACCAATAATGACCACTGCTGTGAAGGAACATGATACAATGAGAGCTTATAGTAGGGAGATTAAACTAAACACATTGTCTTTTTAGGAGTCCTTATTTGACTTTTAAAAACTCATGCTTCCTACATTGCTTTCTTACCTTTTTTTTTTTTAATCATATTCTTGGCCATCACAAAACTTGTTCTATCTTTATTTTCTGTTAGCATTATGAAAACTACCTATGTGTATTTTTTTAACCCTTATGTGTGTTCTTTCCTCTCTCTAGAACCCTTCTACTCTTTTCCTGCCTTTTTGCTCAATAATTCATCCAGGTTTAAGTTAAATGTCAGTTGTAGAAGCCTTCCATGAGTCCGTTGGACAGTAGGCTTTGTGAGAACAGGTCTGTCCTATTTGCTAGTATCTTTAGCATCCACTGTAGCACATAAGGTGGGCTCTTAAAACCAAATAAAACTGGATAGGGAGGAACTGTAGCTCCTATACATTGCTGATGGGATTGTAAATGGTAACTATTTTGGAGAACTGTTTAGTATTTCTTAAATACATGTCTAACTATATAACTTTGGAGTGGAATTGCTAAGTGTTTACCCAAGGAAGTTAAAACATATGTCCTTATAAAAGACCTTTACAAGAGTGCTTGTTCATATTTTATAAGAGTGAATGTACAGCGTTATTATTTCCTCTCCTAGAAACAACTCAAATGCCTTTCAGTAGGGGAATGGATTGTAGTATGCATAAAATGGAATACTAAGCAGTAAAAAAAATAAACTGTTGGTATATGAATAAATCTCAAAAACATTAAATGAAAGAAGCCTGACTCACATATTTAAAAAGTAAAATTATGATTATTCCATTTATGTAGAATCTGAGAACAAATGTAATGAATCTATGATGAAAGAAGTCAAAGTGTGTTTGGGAAGAAGTGCCTAAAGGTGCATGTGGGAACTCTGTGGGCTGATAAGGGTGATGTTATATATACAGTTGTCAGACCTCATCTAATCAAGCATGTCAATTGGTGTATTTTAATGCATTTAAATTATACTTTAGATTTTAAAAATGAGTGAAGAGGGTATCCTTAATGTACCGCCGGGTTCTTGGCTTAATTATATTTTCTTGTTGCCTGTTCCTCTTGCAAGATTGTCAGCTCTGTGAGGTCAGGGACCAAGTTTGGCTGTGGTTCTCAGAATTGTGTACTTATATGCAGAATGCGCAGGTTTATTGGCCCTGAAGTGAGTAGCTGAGATCTATTATCTACTCATAGATGATATCCATATTTTATGGCTGCATTTTAAAGAAAAATATTTGCATTATTACAGAATCTTGTATTCAGTGTTTTTCTTTATGTAGCTTCTAGCTTTTTCTGTTCTAGGATTCACAAAAGACATCTGTTTAAGTGTTGGTAGAGTAATCTTGCTCCAACTAGTTTTGCCAACCACAGTTTGATATAGCACAGTACTATATTTGTAAACCAAAGCTTAAAAATCAGATTTTAAGAAATAAATTGTGGTTTATTTTATTCCCCTTAAACAAATGAAAGCCAAATACTAATCTTGTTTTCTTCTGAATCTCTTCCTGCCACTTCTTAACTTTTTGAGGCAATGGAAAGAAATGAGCCTTGGTCATTTAACCTTTTTGATCAAAAGCCTTTAAACCTCAGAGTAATTTGAAAAAGAACCTGGTGGTTACATAGCATTTTTGCCTACCTAGTACTAGCTCTTGTTTTTTTGTTTTTGCTTTTTTGTTTTCCCTGGTGAAAATAATATTAAATTTTAAATGATTTAGTGGCTCTGTCAAAAACTTGAGAGTGTAGATAGTCTGAATTTTCCAAAACTGCGTCAGCAGCACACAGGTGTAGTTTCTCGGAAACTAAGACGATAACTCAGCAGATTTTTGCGTGCTGGTGAGTTTTAATTTATTCATCAAGTAGATGCCTTTTTATTGTGATTTGTGTTGGAGCTCTTCTAAAAAATAACTTTGAAATTTTGCAAAACTTTATGCACACTTTTCTGGTAAGAGAATCAATATTTTCATCAGATTCTTACAGACCCTCACCCAGAAAGATTAAAAACCCTGCCTTTACCTCTATTTTCTGTAGGATTTTTATGTTGCCAGCTGCTGGTTTTGCCACCTTCTAAGAAACATAACAATCCCTAAAGTCAACAAGAATTTATTCCATAGTGATTGTTTATCTATATTGACTATCAATGTGTATTTGATGTGTTTGTTGGGTCCCTTTTCTTCATTGTTGTTTTTACTCTCTCTCTGACCTTTTTGGGTGCAGAACTGGATTATAATTACTGGATTTCACTTACTGGCTTCTTTGCTTCTGTGTTCCAAACCATCCCAGACATAGGTATAAGAATGATGAAAAAGAAATACTCTCATCAGCATACCTGGTTTTTGTTTTGCAATCTCTGTCAGAATATACTGGTTCTCAATTATAGTACCAATTTTGTGGGGAATATATATACTTCTTGGCAAGATGTTTAGGAATTCCAAAATCTAAAACTGTGTGGCTTCATGTGTACATGGCACCTGCCAACTTAACTCTGTGCTGCCTCCATTTCAAATCCTGTTATTATCCTTGAGGTGGTTCCTTGCTATAAAAGCCTGTGAAAAGATAAAAATAGCATGATTCTTGCAAAAAGTTGTTAGGCTAAGCTTTCTATTTTAAGAAAATTCTTGAGTCTACATTTTTGTATCTGTATTCTATTTTAGTTTAAGAACACTCTTAGATGTTGATACACCTAATCAGAACTTAATTTGATTAAGGGAATAGCATTGCTTTCCCCTTCTCTTTGAGAGTTCGGTTACTTCTGCTTCTGTTTTGGCCCGGATTGCTGGGAAACTAAGTCACATTTAACATTTAAATCATAGACCATTATTACCCACATATTTGTGTGTTTTATCCAATCTCAAGTTATTTATACTTATCGTGTTCTTTTGTCTTTCTGTGTGATATGTATTTTTATGGAACCAGGAAGGTGATAAATTAGGATACCCTTAAAGCTCTCAGAATCTTAAAAAACATTAATTAACGTCACTTTATTGATATATAACATTTTACATATTTATTGGAGTACATATTTTGTTGCATACATAGAATGTGTAATGATCCAGTCAAGGTATTTAGGGGTATCCATCTTGAGTATTTATTATTTCTATGTGTTGGGAACATTTCAAGTTGTCTCTTTTAGCTCCTTCGAAATGCAAAGTAAATTGTTGCTAGCTCTAGTCACCCGACTCTGCTATTCAATATTAGAATTTATGCCTTGTATCTAACAGTATTTTTGTACCCATTTACCAACCTCTTTTCATCCCTACTTCTCTCCTACCCCTCATACCCTGCCTAGCCTCTGATGTATCTACCTCTTACCTTTTTTTCCCCACTCCCATGTATGAGTGAAAACTGTGACATTTGTCTGAGTGTCTGACTTATTTTACTTAACATAATGACCTCCAGTTCCATCCATGTTGCTGCAGTGACATAATTTTATCCTTTTTATGGCCAAATAGTATTCTATTGTGCTTATATACCACATTTCCTTTATCCATTTGTCTGTTGATGGACTCTTTGCTTGATTCCATATCTTTGCTATTGTGAATAGTGCTGCAGTAAACATGTGAATGCGCATGTCCCTTTGATATACTAATTTCTTCTCCTTTGGATAAATACCCAGTAGTGGGATTGCTAGATCATATGATGGTTCTATTTTTAGTTTTTGGAAGAAAAACTCCACACTGTTTTCCAAGTGGCTGTTTAAATTTACGTTCCCAACAACAGTGTTTAACAGTTCCATTTTCTCTGTATTCCTGCCAGCGTCTGTTACTGTCTTTTCGATAATAGCAGTTCTTACTTGGGTAAGATGATACCTAATTGTGATTTTGATTTGCATTTCTTTGATGATTAGTGACGTTGAGCATTTTTTCATATACTTCTTGGCCATTTGTATGTCTTCTTTTGAGAAATATCTATTCATATCCTTTGCATATTAATGTGATGATGGCCTACTGTTGAGTTCTTTGTGGATTCTGCATATTAGTCATTGTTAAATGAATAGTTTACAGTATATTCTCTCATTTCTCTCATTCAATAAGTTGTTTCTTCACCCTGTCGATTATTTCCTTTGCTGTGCAGAGTTTTTTGGTTTAATATAGTGCCATTTGTCTCTTTATGTTTTTGCTGCCTGTGCATTTGAGGTCTCAGCATAAAATCTTTGCCCTGACTGTTGTCCTGAAGTGGTTTTTTGGTGTTTTCTTTTACTGGATTTATAGTTTGGGATCTTATGTTTAAGCCTTTTATCTATCTTGAGTTGATTTTTGCGTAAGAGATCCAGTTTCATTTTCCTGCATATCGATATCCAATTTTCCCAGCACCATGTGTTGAAGACTATGTCCTTTCCCCAGTGTGTGTTCTTGAATCCTTTGTTGAAAATCAGTTGGCTGTAAATATGTGGATTTACTTCTGGATTCTCTATTCTGTGCCATTGGTCTGTGTGTCTATTTTTGTACTAAAACCATGCTGTTAGGGTTACTGTAGTCTTATAATTTGAAATCAGGTAATGTGGCCTCCAGCTTTCTTCTTTTTGCTCATGGTTGCTTTGGCTATTCTCATACTTCCTTGGTTCTTTATTGATCTCAGGATTGTTTTTTCTATTTCTATAAAAAATGACATTGGTATTTTGATAGGGCTTGTGTTCAATCTGTATGTATACTGCAGACAGGATGCTCATTTTAACAATACTAATATTTCCGATCCATGGGCATGGGATGTCTTTCCATTTGTTTGTATCCTCTTTAATTCTTTTATCAGTATTTTAATTCTTTTATCAGTTTTCCTTTTAAAGATTTGTCACTTCCTTTGTTACATTTATTACTAGGTATTTTTTTTTATGTCTATTTTAAATGGGATTGCTTTCATGATTTCTTTCTCAGCTAGTTCATTATTGACATATAGAAATGCATCAGTAAATGACCTTTCTATGTTGATTATGTATCCTGCAACTTTACAGAATTTGCTTATCAGCTCTTAAGAGTTTTTTGGCAGAGTCTTCATTTTTCTAAATATAAGATCAGATCATATGCAAAGTGGAACACTTGGGTGTTCTATTTTTCAATTTGGATGCCTTTTACTTTTGTCCTCTTACCTGATTGCTCTGGCTAGGATATCCAGTATTATGTTGAATAGGAATGGCGAAAGTAGATATCCTTGTCTTCTAGTTCTTTGGGAAAGGCTTTCAACTTTTCTTAATTCAGTATGATGTTAGCTGTGGGTTTGTCACATATGGCATTTATTATTTTGAGGTATGTTTCTTTTATGCATAGCCTGAGAGCTTTTATCATGAAGAGGTCTTGAAAATTCAAGGTCAAATTCAAAATTAAAAATCAAATGCTTTCTCTGTATCTATCAAGATACATTTTCTTGATGTATCACATTTATTGATTTGTGTCTGTTGAATCATCTTTGCTTCCCTCGTATAAACCCAGCTGATCATGATATATTATCTTTTTGATGTACTGTTGGATTCCGCTCACTAGTATTTTGTTGAAAAATTTTGCATGTGTGTTCATCAAGGATGTTTGCTTTTAGCCAGTTGTTGCATCCTTGTCTGGTTTTGGCATCTGGGTAATGCCCATAGAAAGAGTTAGGGAGAATTCCCTCCCCTTCAATTGTTTAGAATAGTTTGAGGAGAATAGGTGGATGTTTTTCCTTGAAAGTTTGGTAAAATTTGACAATGGAGCCATCAATTCCTGGACTTCTATTTGTTGGGAGAACTTTTATTACTACTTCTATCTCATTACTCATTTATTAGTTTGTTCAGGTTTTAAAATTATTATTATTATTGATTCAATCTTGGTAGGTTATGCCTATCCAGAAATTTACCCATTTTCTGTAGGTTCTCTGGTACAGTTGTTCATAATAGTCTCTGACCATGTTTTGTGTTTCTGTGGTACTAATTTGTAATGTCTGTTTTTATCATTTCTGATTATAGTTGGGTCTTTCTCTTTTTTCTTGGTTAGTCTAGCAAGTGCCTTATTGATTTTTTTTTTTAATCTTTTCAAAAGAACCAACATTTTGTTTTTGTTTCATCGATTCTTTTGTATGTGGTGGGTTTTTTTGTTTGTTTGTTTGTTTTGTCTCTTTCATTTAGTTCTCTGGTTTTTATGATTTCTTTGCTTCTGATTTGGAGTTTGGTTTGTTCTTCTCTAGCTCCTTGAGGTGCATCATTAAATTGTTTATTTGGAGTCTTTGTATTTTCTTTGATTTAGGTGTTTATTGCTGTGAACTTATCTCTTAGCATGGTTTTTTCTGTTTCCTATAGGTTTAGGTATGTTGTGTTTTGATTTCTGCTTGTTCCAAGAAATTTTTTTGATTTCCTCTTTTAAAATTTTTTCCTTCCCCCAGTGTTCATTCAGGAGTATGTTGTTTAAGTTTCATGTATTTGTACAGTTTTCAAGGTTCTTCTTGTTATTAATTTCTTGTTTTATTCTGTTGTGGTCTGAGAATATACTTGATATTGTTTGCTTCTTTTTTAATTTGTTAAGACTTGTTTTGTATTCTGTTGTATGGTCTATCCTGGAGAATGTTTCATGTGCTAATCAGAATAATGTGTATTCTGTAGCTGTTGAATGAAGTGTTCTATAAATGTCTGTTAAGTACATTTTGTCTAACATGCAGTTTAAGTCCAGTGTTTTCTTGTTAACTTTCTGTCTGGATGATCTATCTAATGGTGAGAGTGGATTGTTAAAAGTTCCCAACTACTATTGTATTGGACTATAACTCTTCCATTAAATCTGGTAATATTTGCCAGATATTGGTTATATCTAGTAACACCAACAGGTATTCCAGTGTTGGGTGCATATATGTTTAGAATTATATTTCTTCTAGTTGAATTCATTTATTATTATATAATTCCCTTCTTTGTCCCTTTTTACTGTTTTTTGACTTAAAGTCTGCTTTATCTAAGTGTAGATACTTCTGCTCACTTTGGGTTTCCATTTACACTGAATATCTTTTTCTACCCCTTCACTTTCAGTCTGTATGTGTCTTCATACAGGTGAGATAAGTTTCTTGTAGGCAGCATATAGTTGGGTCTTTTATTTTTTAATTCATTCAGCCGGTGTATATCTTTTAAGTGAAAAGTTAATCCATATACGTTCAGGGTTATTATTAATATGTGGGGGCTTATGCCTGTCATTTTATTAATTGATTTCTGATTATTTTGTTTTGTTCTTTCTCTTAATTTCTCACTGTGGTTTGGTGATTTTCTTTAGCAGTGGTAACATTTGAATCTTTTCTTTGTGTGTTGCTTTACCAGTGGTTTTTATATTTTTGTGTGTTTTCCTGGTAGTAGATATAGCATTTCTATATAGATATAGTAGATACAGATTGAACATTTCTTGTAGGCCAATGTAGTGGTTATGAATTTCCTGAGCTTTTGCTTGTCTGGGAAATATTTTATTTCTCCTTCATTTATGAAGGATAATATTGCTGGATATACTATCATTGACTAGCAATTTTTTTCTCTCAGCATTTTTAATATATCATTTCTTTCTTTCCTGGCCTATAAGGTTTCTGCTGAGAAATCTGCTATTAGTCTATGGGGGTTTCTTTATTAGTGATTAGATTCTTTTCTCTTGCTGTTTGTGGAATTCTCTCCTTGTGTTTGACTTTTGGCAGTTTGACTAATGTGTTCTCAATAGAACATTTTGCATTGTATTTGCTTGCAGATATCTGAGCCTCCTGTGTGTGGATGTCCAGAACTCTTGCTAGACTTGAGAAGTTTGCATCTATTACTTTATGAAATAGGCTTTTAGGCCAGGCACGGTGGCTCACACCTGTAATCCCAGCACTTTGGGAGGCCAAGGCGGGTGGATCACAAGGTCAGGAGTTCAAGACCAGCCTGGCTAACATGGTGAAACCTCGTGTCTACTAAAAATACAAAAATTAGCTGGGTATGGTGGTGCGTTCCTGTAATCCCAGCTACTTGGAAGTCTGAGGCAGGAGAATTGCTTGAATCAGGGCCCAGGAGGCAGAGGTTGCAGTGAGCCAAGATTATGCCACTACACTCCAGCCTAGGTGACAGAGCAAAACTCGATCTCAAAAAAAAAAAAAAAAAAAAAAAAAAAATTGGCTTTAAAATACTTTGTTTTCTCTTCACCTCTAGGACTCTGAAAATTTCAATGTTTGTTCACTTTATGTTGTTTTTTATAAAGACTTTGTTCATTTTTTTTTTTTATCTGACCAGATTATTTCAAAAGACTTGTCTTTAAGTTCTGAGATTATTTCTTCTGCTCCATCTAGTCTGTCATTGAAGGTTTCACCTGTGTTTTGTATTTCATTCAATGAATTCTTCTGTTCTAAAATTTATGTCTGGTTCTTTTTTATGATATCTACCTCTTTAGTAAATTTCTCATTCATATCCTGAATTGTTTTTCTGATTTCTTTATGTTGGTTTTCAGAATTCTCTTGTATCTTACTGAGTTTTTTTTTTTAGAATCAATAATTTGAATTCTTTTTCTGGGATTTTGTGGATTTCCTTATTTCAAAATTTTTTGTTTAAAAAAATTTTGTGGGTACATGATAAGTATATATATTTATGGGATATGTGAGATATTTTGATATAGACATTATGGGAAATAAGCACATTATGGAGAATGGGGTATCCCCTCAAGCATCATTTAAGCTACAAACAACCCAATTACATTCTTTTAAGTTATTTTAAAATATACAATTAGGTGATTATTGACTATAGTCACCCTGTTGTGCTATCAAATAGTAGGTCTTATTCATTCATTGCTGGATTTTTTTGTGTGTGTGCCCATTTAACCATCCCCCCCCATAGAACCCCCCCTCCCAGCTACCCTTCCCAGCCTCTATTAACCATCATTCTACTTTCTGTGTCCATGAGTTTGTAAATTTCTTTTTGATTGGGATCTGTTGCTGGATAATTACTGTGGTCTTTTAGAGATGTATCATATTTTCTTTTTTATGTTTTCTGTGTTTTTACTTTGGTATCTGCACATCTGGTGTAATGGCATTTTTTGAAATTGCTTTTGTTGGAGAGAACTTTTTCCTGAAGATATTTCTATGGTGTTGGTTGGATATGGCATTTTGGTTTTGATTCCATGTGTGGTAGTGTGTAGTCTCTGTATGATTTTCCTTTTTCTGTAAACAGCATTAGTGTGTCTGTGATTTCCTCGGGGGCTTAATATGTGATTGTTAGTGGAGGCTGTGGTGAAGTTTTGATGGGGACTGGGACACCAGGTGTGACAGTCTTTTGGACCCACTCGTGGCAGCAGTGAACTGAGCATCCAGTCAGTGTTTTGGCCCCAGGGCAGCTTATGCTCGTGAGTGCATCCGGGCTGATTTTAAGCCTCCAGGTGGCTGCTCAGCTGCTGTGATTGCAGTGGTGGGTTACACAAGTGGGCAGTTTCTTGAGCCCTTGGGCAGCAGGTATGGCATGGGCGATTGCAGTAGCAGAGGTGGACAACTCCCTGGAACCTAAGTGTCTGCACTGGTATTATGGTGGCTGCAGTGAGTTGGGTGGGTTAGTCCTCAGATCTGCAGGTGGTGCATGAGTATGGGTGCCAGCTGCCCTGGTATTGGCAGGTTAAGTGGGCCTGATCTCAGACCGTGGCAGTAGTGTCCAGATGTCACTCATTGGTGGTGGGCTTGGTGAAGTAATTTCCCGAGATCATCCATACCTTGGATGGTGTGTTTGGGTGCTTTGGTCGGGGGATGGAGTTGGCTGGGTGGTACTGCTTGCAGACACTGGCTCTGATGGGCAAGGGAGGGGTGATCCCCAGTTTGTGGGTGGAATGCTCAGGTAGGGCCAGCAGCAGCTGCATTGCAGCCCTGCTATATACCAGGGAGGGTGAGGTTGCTTTCCCTGAGAGTAGCTGTAGGCTGGTAACTGGGAGGCATGGGTTTTCTGCCTTGGCTCTGCAGTAACCTGCAGCTCTCAAGTAGTTGTAAGTAGTGGAATTTGTCCTCAGGGCAAGTAAAATTCACAGTTGCCCTCTGCTGGGGTGGACAGTATCGCTGCCTTGTGGTGGCCCTGGCAGCAGGGCAGGATGCAGTTTAGTGGGGGCTGTGTTCTCAAAATGGCACCATGATGTAGCTGCTTAGGTTTCGTTGATTCCTGGGATCCAGCATGAGCTCTCTCTCTGGAGCAGTGCCTTTGTGTGGACTTCAGGCAGCTCCCTGTGTTAGTCTTGGGACATGAGAGGGTTGAGGAGCTCTCCTGTGGCTAGGATTTTAGGAGACCTAGTGGTTCCAATGGGAATGTAGACCCCTGGGGGTCTCTCACACTTTGTCTGCATTAGGGAGGCACTCCAGCCTCTTAGCTGATCCCAGCCGAACAGACTTCCTTGTTATCCTCTTTTTTCCTTGCTTTTTTGATGCTTCTCATCAGTACTCTGTTGGATTTCATTTGTTCTCTCTAAGGTGATCTGTTCTACTCACTATTGTGGTTCCTCTCCATAGAAGGTACAAGTGCCAGATACATCTAGTCAGCCATCTTTAGCATTGACTTTTACGGGTTTTATTGCTTATCTAAACTATAGTAGAGCAGATTAGTATGAATGGTAAGTACCTTCAACATTCAGTTATTTAAAAAATATTTATTGTGTGATAGCTATGTGCCAGACACTACTAAGCATTTGAGATATATACAAGGATCTATCTTTGTTGTGATGGAGCTTATTTTTCAGATAGTCAAACAAACAAGTAAATAAAAAGCTTGTAATTTTAGTTAGTGATAAAGTGTGTTAAAAATAATACGCTAACTAATTGTTTGATGTGCTTGTAGACTGTGGCTGTGGGGCCACTACTGTGGATTGAGAAGTGAAAGAAGGCCTTTCTTAGATAATATTTGAACTAAAATCAGAATAACAAGGAATTAGGGCCCTCTGAAGATCTGGGTTAAGAGCATTCTTCTCAACAGGAAAAAAAAAAAAACTATAGAAATAGTGTCCCTGTGACCAGGATAGAGTTACAAAAATGGTCTGAATGGTGTTAGGATAGAGCCAGATCAAGTGCTGAAATTGGTTATTGTGGCAATTAAACCCTTATTTAGACTTTTTTATTTTTTGAGATGGAGTCTTGCTCTGTTGCCCAGGCTGGAGTGCAGTGGCGCGATCTCAGATCACTGCAACCTCTGCCTCCTGGGTTCAAGCAATTCTTCTGCTTCACCTCCCAAGTAGCCAGCTACTTGGGAGCGTTTTCCACTTCTGTATATAATACTAAATGGTTTTGCGAGTGATAGAGTGTTAATGAAATACTTAGAGGCCAGAACCGGGACCCAAACAGCGTTGAATAAAGTATATGAGAGTACTCTCTGAATGAAATTTAATTAAACCAGTTACACTATTTTAGTGCCCTCTACCTGAATAGTATATTTCTATAGAAAAAAATAGTTTACCTTAGTAAAGTGGGGATGTTTAAACATTTCATATAATTAATAACCTCACACTGGCACTAAATCACTGTGCTCAGGGGACAGTTGTGTAAAAATGTTTTAAAACTGCGTTATATATAAAATAGTCCAGAGGAGCTTTAACAAATACTTCATTGACCTTACTATATATACCAGGCACCGTCCTTGGTGCTACGGGTTGGAGGATTGATTCCTTCATATTTGCCTATAGGCAAAATGATGTGAAATAGACTCCTGGCTTTGCTGTTACTTGTGTAACCTTCAGCAAGAGCAGGTTACTTAACCTCTCTGTGCTTCCATCTTCTCAGCTGTAAATAGGGAATGTCAATAATATATGCATCTCAATAAGTTGTCATAAAGATCAAATTATTAATAATACAAATAAAGGTATTTAAGGCATAATAACCACTCATTAAATGTTAACGACTTACTGGTTTTGTTGTTTTCATTATTCTCTTAGGTTGGGAGTTTCTTTCTCAAGGACCTTATAGTCCAATGGAGGAGACGAATCTATAAATCAATACTATTTAGTATATTACTTTGGAAAAGTTAGAATGCAAGGTGCAAAATTTGTCAGGGGTATAAAGGGAGGATTGCCAATTAAAAGTAAAATACGAGTTTTAATTTCAGTGAAAGAAGAGAAACGATCATACTTTAAATTCCTGGGGCATTAGAAAGTACCTAATGACAGGAAAGAGGAAGAGATTCTGAACCAGTTGTTAAGCTCTAAGTCCTATGAATAATTTATTCAAATCAAAATCCCAGTAGATAATTATAGTGATAATTAATAATGGAAGTTATGTATCTTTGAAGATGTTGCAAATAATGGATAATAGAAACAATAGGCTTAACCTCTTAACATGCCTGCCTGTCTTCTTTTCCTTCCTTGCATTCTCTCATTCTTTTTTTCACGAGAAATTGGTACTTTGCTTTCTCTCAGATTAGTTATTGATCCATGTATAGCATGTATTATAAAGATGAACTGGCCTTTTTAGAACAAATAGAAATGCTTAGTTTTTGTTTTTATCTCTTAGAGTTTTAAAAACAGAAAGGAAAAATTGTGTGAGAACAATTTTATTTCAACAGAATGAAGAAATACTTTTCCATTTCTTCATTCTTTTTGTTACGGTTAATACTCAAATGATAGCAGGCAGGCATTATATTTCTCACTGGACAATCTCCCAAAGTAGTTGTTTAACATTATGTGGCAAGCTTGGCTGTGATAAGAGGAGGGGGTTGAGATAATGTAAGTATTTGTTGGTTGAAAAAGGAAGGAGGTGTAGTACATTTTTTTTTTTTTTTTGAGACGGAGTTTTGCTCTTGTTACCCAGGCTGGAGTGCAATGGAGCGACCTCGGCTCACTGCAACCTCCGTCCCCTGGGTTCAGGCAATTCTCCTGCCTCAGCCTCCTAAGTAGCTGGGATTACAGGCGTGCGCCACCATGCCCAGCTAATTTTTTGTATTTTTAGTAGAGACGGGGTTTCATCATGTTGACCAGGATGGTCTCGATCTGTTGACCTCGTGATCTACCCACCTCAGCCTCCCAAAGTGCTGGGATTACAGATGTGAGCCACTGCGCCTGGCCCACATTTTTTTTTTTTTTTTAATAAAGTGTACGCATACTTACACATAACCTTATAAGAACTAAACTTTGGAGAAGTAAAGATGACAGATCATAGTGTACTGAGAAGAGTTCAGTCATCTGAAGATTGACAGTGGTTGAATTGGTTAATATAAGAAGTATGAGAAAGGTGCCAAAAAGGAGAGAAATGTGAGCTAGAGATAGGGACTACTTGGCTTTATTTCTTCATGAGAGTTACACTTACTGGAGGACTTGGTAAAACCAACATTTTTATGGATTATGTGTGATCCTTACCAGGCGGTGAGTAAGGATGGTTGTTACTGGTCAAGCAGTACTTAATAAAGGTTTCTGGCCATGATTTTTTTAAAAGCATACCTATACCAAAGAATTGAAATCTGAAATGATACAATCAGACATATATTAGACTTCTCTGTCTTTTTATTTCCAAAGTAACTTTAGAAAGGGCCTAAGCTTTAAGGTTTGAAGTGGCATCTTAACACATCTTAAGAGAATTATGCCAGTGGTTTTTGTTTTAGATATTTTAAGCATATATAGATATAGATCTGTAGATGTGCATGTTAGTGTTTTCAAACACTTGTTTAGCATTTGAATCCTTTCTTCAAATGAGCTTGTACAAAAGTCCCATATAAAAATAGACAAATATGTAAGGTTATATAAGATGGTACTGTATGCCCATTCTGATGCCCTGCTCATGTCTGGAATCCCTGAGATACTTGAAACAGCTTGAAATTTTGAAGGTTGACAGTGCCCAGAAGGTGATACAAATGATTTACCTGCATTAATTGCCCTGCTGCTGTTTGGAATCACCTTGTGATCATGCTTAAAAATGTGGGCACCAGAGTCAAAGCTGCCTGGTTCAAATCCCGTCTTGACCGTTTCATGGCTGTATAACTTTGGACAGCTTACGTTACATATTGTGCCTTAGTCTAATCATCTGTGTGGTGTCCTGCCTCAGAGGAGAGAGAGAGAGAGAGAGAGAGAGAGAGTGTGTGTGTGTGTGTGTGTGTGTGTGTGTGATGATTAAATGAAAAATATAGTGTCTGATATGTTTTTTAAAAATAATAATTGTCTATAACTAGTGTACACAACATAAATTACCACTCCCCCTCTTGAACATCTTTCCCTTCCTTAAACACACCATTTCTCCTACCTCAGGGCCTTTGCGCTTCATAGTTTCAAGAAGCTGGAACGGCTCTTTAACTCTTTGAATTGCTGGTTACCCCCATCCTTAAAGACTTCACAGGTGTTATCAGATAGAACTTTTGTATCCTGCTTAAAGCAATCTCTACCCCTTCCTGCTCCGCTTCTTCCCATTTTACTCTTTTATTTCTCTGAATCTTTTCTTCCCCACATCCCCCAGCTCTTGTTTCAATCTATAATTACCTGGTTGGTGTTTATTGTATTTAGGTTCCAAAAGAGCAGAATTAGCCTGTCTTTTTCCAGTGCTCTATTTCCAGTGCCTCACAGAAACTTGGTACACTATAGTTGCTCAAGGAGTTTTTTTTTGAAAACATGATTATTACCTTGTAAAAATGAAAACAAATCAATGCCAGATATAGAATAGCCACCTTTAGAGGCATGTATTTTTCTAATATCTTTCAGACAAGACTTTTTGGGAGTCTGTTAAAGCTGTGCTGTCAAACTGACATTATGTTGTCTCTATCCATGGGAGACAGCCCTTAGCCCTCACTTGGAGTCCATGTGTGGTTATTTTGATAGATAAAACTTTAGTTTGCCTGGTTTCTCAACTCAGAGCAGATTAGGGCCCTGGCTTTGCCTGGCCTTACGAGGGCACTGTGTTGAAATGTAATATTTGGTACAGTGCTCCACCCGCTCCCTTTTGTTGTACCTCTTTCCTCTTTTACCCCCTTTCCTACTTACATTTGCTGTTCTTTCATCACTGTCATTGATCAAAGCTGCTTTCCTCCCTTTTCTTGTTTTCTTTCTGTTCCTGACTGATTCTTTTCTATTTGTTGGATTTAATTTGCATAGGCTAAACTAAACCAGATTTGTGTTGTTTCATTAAAATTAACATTTGTGAACTGAACACTTCTAGAATTTGGGGTATGTTTGTCCCTCATTGTGTTCATAGCATTATGGCTATCAATATATTTTTCTTCCACTTAATTTATTCTTAGACATCTCCAGTTATTAATATTTCTTTCTGATATGGTATCATTTTAAAGAACTGAAAATGTTAATTAAATACACGATACTCTTTGCCACCTCAAAATTTATTTTGAAGATATAAAAGCGTTAGGTTAATTTTAAGGCTGAGGTATCATTTTATTTTAAATTTATTATGGGTATATAATAGGTATATATATTTATGGGTCACATATGTTTTGATATAGGCATACAATGTGTAGCAATCACATCCAGGTAATTGGAATATTCATCACCTCACACATTTATCATTTCTTTGCGTTAGAAACCATTTCAATTCCAATCTTTTAGTTACTTTAAAATATATGGTAAAAGTATAGGTTGTGCTATCAAATGGTAGATCTTTCTTTTTCCTTAAATACTGGATTTTATTCTTCTTAACTGTATTTTTGTACCCATTACCTCTCCCGACATTTTGCCCCCCTCTCTACTGCCCTTCCCCCCCTCTGGTAACCATTGTTCTGCACTCGGTCTCCATGAGTTCAGTTTTAATTTTTAGGTCTCACATGTGAGATATAACATGCAAAATTTGTCTTTCCATGCCTGGCTTATTTTACTTAATGACCTTTCCATGTTGTTGTAAATGACTAACTCTCATTCTTTTTTTATGGCTAAATAGTACTTTATTGAATATAAGTACCACGTTTTCTTTATTCATTCATCTGATGATAGGTTGCTTGGGTTAGGTTGCTTCCAAATCTTGGCTGTTATGAATAATGCTGCAATAAACATGAGAGAGTGCAGGTGCCTCTTTGATACACTGATCTTTCTTTGGATAGGTACCTAGCAGTGGGATTACTGGTTTATATGTAGTTCTATTTATTTTTTTGAGGAACCTCCATACTGTTCTTCATAGTGGCTTTGCTAATTTACATTCCTACCAACAGTGTAGGACTGTTCCCCTTTCCCACATCCTCACCAGCATTGGTTATTGCCTGTCTTTTGGATGCAAACCATTTTAACTGAGGTGACATGATATCTGATTATAGTTTTGATTTGCATTTTTCTGATGATTAATGGTGTTGAACATCTTTTCATATACCTGTTGGCCATTTACAGAGACATAATTTTTTTTTACCTTTAAGATTAAAAGTTTATTGTGATATTTTGCTTCAGTACATAATCATGAGATTTCTTTGTTGTTGTTTTGAGTGTAAATTAGGCGTTTCAATATAACATAAGATGAAATAACAAATCTGAAACCAAATGTATCAAATGATTGTAAGGAAAATGCAGAGGCAGCTCTTTATGACTTCCTCTATTTGTAAAAGCCCTAGTTTACAAATAGGTTGGTATTCCAGCGTTTGTTTATCTAAGGAAATAATACAGTATTTACTGGATACATCTACCAGCTTATAAAGTTCTATTTGAGTTTTCTTTGTTTTTCTTTTTCTCTTTTTTTTTTTTTTTAAAGACAGGGTCTTGCTCTGTCACCTAGGCTGGAGAACAGTGGTACGATCATAGCTCACTGTAGCCTCAAACTTCTGGGCTGAATCCTCCTGCCTCAGCCTCCTGAGTTGTTGGACTCCAGGCATGTGCCACTGTGCCTGGCTAATTAAAAAAAAATTTCTTTTCCCCCAAGCTGTTTTTGAACTCCTGGGCCCAAGCAGTCTTCCTGGCTCAGCCTCCCAAGTAGCTGAGTTTACAGGCATAAACCACTACATCTGCCATATGCTATAATGTTTTTGAATACAGTATTTTACTAATTGTGCTAACCCAAAAAGCATAACCATTTCTTCCATTAATTGAATTCCAAAATGTAAAATCATCTTTCTACCTTAGGAAATAGTCTCTTTTTCCCTAAATGCCCCTTTCAGAAAAACTTCTTTAGCTCTAAAGATCAGGTTAAGAGAAGTTGGAGGAGGCATTTGTTTTTTATTTTTTTTTTTAACTTTTTTGAAAATTTAAACCAAAAGTGGAGAGAAGACCGTAATAAATTAAACTACCATCTATATTTAATACTTACCAATTTTTTGTCACACTTGCTTCAAAACATTGTTTTATTGTGGCTAAAATACTGAAACTTGAATTGACAATATTAAAAGGAGGATATATGTGAGATTGGATAGTGTTCTTAGAGTCTTTTAAGATAGCTACATAGTTTTTTAATACTTGGTTTCTCTTTTATTTTTATTTCAGTGACTCATAATTTTTAATACATCATTTCTAAGCCAGTTCACCTAGTTTTATTGGGGAGAAACTATAATTTGTGTGTGAGAGTATATGTGTGTGAAATTTTTCATAATAGAGTTTGCATATATGTATTATATTACTCATATAATTATGTATGTAAATCATATAAATTTTATAATTACATATTTGTATATATGTTTATAGAGAGAAGCTGTATCTGTGTATATATATGCTTTATTATGGAAGATTTCTAACATACCGCAAAGTGGAGCTAATATTGTAATGAGCCTCCATGAATACATCACTCAGATTCAACAGTTTTCAATTTGTGGTTCGTCTATAACACCGTTTTTTCAACTAGTCAAATATTTTGAAAAATCTTCTTGCTACCTTAGGAGACAGTCTCTTATATGTAAGTAGGACATGCCAAAATTGAAGACTATGTTTGTACACGCAGGTGTTTGAATTTAATGAAGAAGGGAATATAAAACAAAAATTTAAGTGAGTGTTGATACTAGTGTGCCAAAAAGGAGTAATTAGCTAAACAAGGATTAATTGAACCTCATGAGTAAACTGCCAGGAACTATGAGATAACTCCAAGATACAAAAATTACTAAGAAAAGGTAGTTCATTGTGAGTTGAACTTCAGTGGAGGTTCCAACGTGTTTTTAAGAGCAGAAATTAAAGTACACTGGGAGGAGGGGGATGGAGCATTAGAGAAGACTTCTCCAAAAATGATTAGGAACTGCAGGTCTGAGTTGATCATATGAAGTGAGAATAAAGTACTTGGCTATGGCATGTTTCGATGTAGACAAAACAAAGGGCTGAGGAAAAGATGTTGCTAAAACGTCTCAAAAAGTAGGTATAATAAATACATTCAGTTTTTAGTTATTCATTGTAATGGAAAAGAGTAGTTAAATGATCAATCCAAGTGCCTTTTTTAAAAAATGATTAAAAACTAATTTTATTTAGGAACTAATGTAATAGGGAAAAGATCCCTAAGTATGGAACTGGGCTCATTTCTGAATACAGTGACAGTGGAAGATTTAAAGTCAAGGAGCACAGATAGAGCCAATGGGTTTTGGAAAAGACAAATGTAAGGAAGGGAGTAGGGAGATTCTGGCTAAACTAGCTTTACAGGATTCTTGCTGAAGGCAGGCCAGGGTGACCAGATACCACCTGGGGGATCCTGGGAATAAGGAATTTGATTCTATCAAGGTGATCAGAAATGGAGGGTGGGGATTCTTTTTGAACTGACTTACACAGGATTCTTGCTGAAACTGGGTGGTCCAGACCCAACAGGGACAAACACTGAAGCCCAAGATCAGAGCCTAGTTGAGAAGAGTAAGGTTTAAAGAAACCTAATGTTTGGTCAAGAGGAGTGTCTTTGTCAACTAGGAAGAAAAAAATTACATAGGTATTGCCACATCTTCTGACATGAACAGGCAGCTCTAATCCTGTATAGACTGCACTGTGCAGAGAGAATTGCATTATTGGTTTTACTGAGAGGTTTTAAGTGGATTTTAAGGGCAGTCTTAAGGAGGAAAGAGGGAGGAAAAAGTGTTATGGGAAACACTCATGCATTTTTTTTTTTGAAGGAGGAGTAAAAAGGAGAAACAAATAAGCCAGTTATGTCTTCAATACTTTGATGAAGCGGTAGGTGAAGTATTTTTGGCATCACTAAGGGCTTTATTTTATTCTAGGAAAATGAATTGTAGTGCCTACTACATTCATAACCCTTGCCCAACTCTCATGCCCCTCATCTTCTACTCACAGCAAATGCAGAGAGGCCAAAACAGCCATATTTTATATCATATGACCCTGCCCTTTTGGCTATAGGTATTGGATTACAAGCATGGGATCTCATGGCAGCCAACGCATAGATCGTCTGTTAGCTATGACGTGTGACTTTGTATGAAATGATTTGATCCAATCATATTCTTACTGCTGTTTACATGAACTGAGGAAAAGAAAATCAGGCAGCTAAAGCTGGAGGAAACAGAAGTTCCTGAGATAGATTTGGAGCCCTGTATTAGGGCCAAATGCCTTGTATTTACTTTGCATTGAATTGTTAATGTTCCAACTGAGGTATCCTGGAAATTTGCATAAATGAAAATAATCAGACTATGCTTTGTTTAGTAACAACTGAATCTGTAACACAAGTTTATGATATGTTATAAATTTAGATTTAGGTGCTTCCTGATTGCTTTTTATATGTATATGATGGGGAATGTGAGCAGTTATTATATGTAGTTACTCAAACTTGAAACAGAATTTTCTCTTAGGGCGCAAACAAACTTCTGTATCATTTAACAGTAAGGAAATATGGTGTGAGATGAGACTAGAGTTATGTATGAGGTAGACTTTGTGGTTTTGACTATTGTGTTAAGAAGTGGAAGTTTCTCTGCTTTAATTTTAAAGAGATGAAGTCTTTGAATAATTTAGAGAGTTGCAATATGATCACATTTACATTTTGAAAAGAATTTCCTTCTTATGGCTGAGTGCACAGATTGGAGAACTAGAAGGTGGGCAGAATGGATGTAAAGAGACCAGTTAGAGGCTATTTCAGTAGCCTAGTTAAAAGATGATAGCTTGGATTATAGTGCTAGTAGCAGAATAAGAAAACAGTATGAAGATTTCAGAGATATTTAGGAAGTAAAGTGACAACCTTGTTATGATTTATGTACAGGATGTGAGAGAGAAGGAACTGTCAAGGATGACACCTAGATTTCTTCAACTTAGGTGGTGGTAAGAGAATACTGAAAGCAGATATAGTGGATTTGTTTTGGGGAGTGGATGGTAGGTGTTTGATCATGAGTTTAGTTGAATGTTGAGTCTGAGATGCCTTTGTAACATTCAAGAAAAGCAGACCACCACATGAGTAGTTAGATAATACTGGTTTGGACATGAGAAGAAAGATCTAGATAGGGAGGTGATATTAGTGAATTGTGGGCATACTGGTAATAATTGAAGACTTGAATGTGAATGACATCTTTTGGGCAGATATTTTATAGTGAATTAATAAGAGATCTTAGAGGAGAACAGAAATTAGAGAAGACTAGAGAGGTGGGGGTAAAAATCAAGAGCCCATTATAGTCAGCAAAGCCAAAGGAAGAAGGATTTGATAAAGAGGGAGAGGCCAAGAATTATGGAAAATGGAAAATGAAAAATACCCGTCAGGAAAACTTTATGAAGTTGAATTCTCATGGTTCCTGGTTTTTAAAACATGTTTTTAATAGTCCCTTGACGTCAGTTTTTTAAAATGAAAAATTAGGTTGAAAATTTAAAACCTTGGTATTCTCACTAAAATACTAGTCCTCTTCCATTAAAATATTTTCACACATTTGGGGGTGTGTTACTCTTTCTAGTGTATACTTAACTTTGTATGGTGAATCTCTTATATAGTTTAAGTGTTGTTTATGAGCTTATCTGGGTAGAGCTATTTTTAGTTTTTGCTTCTATTGCTAATCCAGGTGTTTGGGTCTTGTTTTCAATGTTAGTTTCTGTCTTGGGGATTCTTTGTAAATTTAGACTCTTAATGCATAGCACAACATTTAATTTAGTTTTTTTTTATTGGAGTCTTTGAAGCCTTTAGATAAAGAAGAACTTTGTCACTTCAGTGGTGGCGGTTAGATTGTTTTCCATCTTTTACTAGACAGCGTTTCCATAATCATGGCTTTGTAAATACAGTAACCACTTTGTTTCTGGCATTTGAAGATACCACTTTTTGAATTCTGATCTGGTAAATACTTCTTGGAGGAGGAAGGGAGCAAGGTAGCATTTATAGCATTAGCTTAGCTTTCCATGTTATTGGCACACAAAGTTATTACTTAAAATTCTGATTTAAAATTCCCTTCAGAAATTTGGATATATTACCCCATTGCCTTATAGCAATCCAGTGGTTCCACTGAGAATTAAGGTATTAATCTGATTATGTCATTCCATTGTAGAAAAACTTTCTGAATTAATGATTTTAAGTCATATATTATCTTTAGTATTTTGAAATGTATTGGGATGTGTATGCTCTGTGAAACGTATTCTTTTTCTTAAACTCAGCATAAGAACTTCTAGACTACTTAAATTTTTTTCTACTTTTTATCTTGTTTTAATTTGCTCTTCATTTTTGTCCTTTGTATTATTTAACATATCTTTTATTTTATCTTGGCAATTACAAATCTGCCATTCAAAATGTTAAATGAATTATCATAAGTCTATTTCATTACAGTAACTGTAGCATTTAGGTGCTTCGGAGACGCTATATTATTTACTTATCATAGCTACCCTGTGATGCAGGGAACTACCCTTGATGTTCTGCTATGATGTTAATCTCTGTTTTACAGGTGAAGGAACTAGAATGCAGAGAACATAAGTAACTTGCCCAACCAAGGTCACATAGCTAGTCAGTATGGAACTAACATTAAAATGCATGCAATATGATGCTAGAACCTGACCTTTTAATCTCTAGGTTATACTTCTTTCAGATCTGAAAGTTTAATATTAATAACTTTCAGAGTTAATATAACTCTGGGTTATATTAACCCTCTGCATATATTAATTCTTGTTACTGTTTCTACAGTATTAATTTTTCTATTTGTTGATTTTGATGTTTAGCTGTCATGGTGCTTTTCTCAAATGTTTGATTTTTTTGGATGTGTTGCTTATTTTGGTATTCAAAAAGACTATAAAAATGCTACAGAGCTTGCATCTAGTGATTGTCGGAGTTGGGATCATAACTCCATAAGGATTTCCTGTTCATCTTGTGTCCAGCATTGTTCTGCTTCTTGACTCACTTGTCTATATGTAGTGCCTACCTCAGGCAGATTCCTCTGATACCCACTTCCCTACTTCACAATAGTAGGGGAAGGGGATTGACCTGACTGTGTATACCTAATGCCATTACCCTGAGGATTGCTCCAGGCTTCTCCCCTGCCCATCACAGCTGCTTTATAGTAAACATGGAATATCCCTGGAATTGCCCTCTATGGTTTGTGGTTTTCTTCTGCTTTCATTTTGGGCTCTGGTTTCTTCAATTTCATTTTTTCTCATTTATCCCTTTCAGAAATTATAATTTCTTTTTCTATAAGATCATATTCTTGTTTTATAGTGCTGTTATGGTTTATTCTTTTTAAATTTTTAGTGCTGTTATAGTTTAAAGCCAGCATTTTTAGGATTGCCGGATTTTTGGCAATTATGGTGAGTGTGGCCTTTCTTCCATTTTGATGTTATCTTCTGTCAGCAGTTCTTAATTTTTTGAGATTCATGAACTTCTTTATTGCCCTCCACCACCTAGACCCCAAGCAATGCTAAATGTTATTTTGAGCATTACTAGTTTTGTAGGTATGGGTTTGAGGTTGGGGGTGTTTTTATTTAGAGGTATAAGCATATTCTTTTGATATTTTCAGATTATGTTATTCAAGTTTGAGAAAAATTGGTCTGAAAGATATATAGCCACATAGTTTAATATACAGGAGCTGTTTCTATTAAGCAGTTTTATAACCTTTCATTTTTTCTCTTTTCTCTAGGTTTAACTATAGATCAACACATCATCTTGCATCTCATGGGTTCTATGAATTTTTAAATTGGTTTGATGAAAGAGCATGGTATCCCCTAGGAAGAATAGTAGGTGGTACTGTAAGTATATTAGTAGTTCTTTATGTTAATTATAACATTTATTGTTATTTGAGTAAATCATTAATTGCTAAGGTGGTAGGGATTCTTGAAAGCTTTATATAGTTAACAAATTTTTCTGTGGCCTATTATCCGGTATTCAATTTGCTTTTTCCTTGACACCTCCTCCCCTCAATCCCCAACCTGTTTTGGGGTTATCTCACACTACCCATTCTTTTTGACAAGTGGTGGAGGCTGGGTGGGGATCTGCTATCACAGTGCATGTGATTGAAGTTCAGGTTATTTGTGTGTTTGCTTTTATAGCAATTTACTTGAAAAAAGAGTTTGGAAGGAGATAGAAACTTAGAATAATCATGATAATTATATATCTAGAATAATCAGATAATTAGAATTTTTCAGGCCCTGAATGTTTCCAAGTTTTTCCAGGTAATTGACTATTGATTATAGTTCATGCAAACTTCTGATATCTAGAAAGATGGCATAAGGGCAAATATTTTTAGGATTTGGGACATAAGGAGAATTTTGATATCTAGAAAGATGACATAAGGAGAATTTTGAAGAAAAGGTGAAAGACAAGGCAACACTGTTTTGTATTGGAGAAATATATGTTTGATTTTTAAAAAATCAATTTTGCCAGAACTATTCATTTTGTTGGGGTTTTTGTTAACCAAAAGAAATTTCTGACTCTGTTGATTACTTCTAGTATATGCTTGTTTTGTGTCTTTTTAAATTTTAATTTATTTTCTTTTACTTTGGTGAGTTTATTTTCATGTTCTTTTTCTGACTTCTTGAGATGCTTTCTCAGTAATTTTCAACTTTTCTTAATTATTAAGAGATGCATTTTAAGCCTAGAACTACACAGTAACCACTGTACTAATTGCATTCCATAAGTTCTGATGTGTATTATTTTCATTATTTCAATCAAAATGTATCTTAATTTTTATTATAATTCCCCAACTCATGGATTATTTAGAATTGTTTTTAATTTCAAACACAAGGGGATTACCCAGTTATGTTTTTTCTTTATACTTCAATTATGTTGTGTTTAGAGAACAACTTCTATGTAATTTCAATCCTTTAAAATTTATTGAGACTTGACTTGTGATTTAGGATATTCAGGATATCCAAATTTTTATTAATGTTCCCTTTGTGTTTAGAAGGAACATGTTCTCCATGGTAGTAAGGTGTTGTGCTTCTAGCTTGGGCATTCTTCTTATCTTTGATGTAAACAGAGATAAAGGCATAAATAGAGATGAAGGCACAACAGTAGTTATCATGTTCTGCATGGTGAATTAGAGAAGTATTAAATGGGTAGTGCATATGGTAGATAGCTATTACCTGCAGTTCTTGTGGTGCTAATCTTATATACTCTATTGTATTACATTTGATAACTATAGTTTTTTTGTGTGTGGTTTATAAGTTTATCTTAAATTTGTCCTCAGTGGAAGCCTGTTGTCTCTGAGGGTCCTCATGTCCTGAGATTTGGGATCATCCCTTTAATAACCTTTCTCATTTGCCTTTACTGGAGCCCTTTAGGGGTTTCACTGGTTTTAGGACAGTTTAGTTTGAGGTTTCTTAACACTGATGGTTATTATAAATGTAGAACCCACATTCACACATCTGAATGAGTTTCATATTCTCCTTTTGGACTTTGTTTCTGCTCTGAGCATTGGAAGGAAGGCAGGCAGAGTTCCTTGATGGGTGAATAGAATTTGTCTAGTTTCATAAGCAGGTCCTGACTTTCTGCTGGTAATTAAGTCTTCAGTTTGATCCCTGTGTTGGGTGAAAACCCTCGCCCCCATTTTCATTCCTTAAGGCCCTGGTTTGTTTGGCTTTTTTCTTCCCTGTTGTGGTCTCCCATGACACCAGCACCTACTTTGAATTCCCTCTTCATTTTTGGCATCTGGAGAATTCCCTATATTGAGCTTGATCATATTTTCTTTCTTGTTAGGGTTTTATCTGTTGATTTAGTTTTCGTTCTTTCATTTAGTGCTTCTATGAAAATTGGCTGTTTTGTGTGTCAGTTCAGTCCACCGTATTATATGGATATATTGACTTACCTTGAAAAATATTTTCAAATTCACTTCCTTTTTTCAATATTGTTGACAAAATCACACACTGGTACCTAGTATTGAATCTGAAGTGGGACAAAATTTTTATCTGTTGAGAATGTGGATAAATTACCGTACTTTCTTTCTTCCCTTCCCCTTTTCTTTTTCCATGCATGAGCACCCACTTTCTGCCAGTTATTTTTCTGAATGCTGGAGAAAAATTTCCTGTTCTGGAGCTTATGTTCTTGTGAGCGTAGGCAGTTAATAGACAGTAAATAAGTAAAATAAACAGTATGTCAATTGATGGTAAGTGCTGTGGAGAAAAAGCAAGAGAGGTAAAGACAGGAGTGCAGGGAAAGAGGTTGCAGTTACAAATTGTATAGCCAGGAAAGGAAATTTATAACCTTTGTAGTTTCTGTTATGGAGTAAATAAAGAATCTTTTAGGACTTACCTAAGGAAGCAGATGTAAATCCATGTTTTAGTCACGGAATAGTAACTCAAAAAAAATGTCCTGTTTACTGTTCTTTGAATCCTTTTAATGTTTGATGTTCCTCTTTTAGAGTGAGGATGAGTATAGCTGTTAACTGGTCTCTTCTAGTTTATTATTTCCCTTTTATCTCTAAGTACTTTAAATGGTATAAAATATTTTAACTTTTCAGAAGTTCCAAAATATTATCTCTGAATTCACCAACTGACTGTTTTTTCTTTTCCTAACTAGAATTGCTTACTTTGTAAATCTAGGGCTTGAAAGGAGGGGACATTTTATATAAATACGACTTAAATGATTTTGTGCATGATTTTTCTTTATCTTTCTTTTCTCATTTTCTTTGCACAAGTATGGGCAAAATTGGAGTATGTTAGAACTCCAAACTGAAGGATAAGCTAGACGAAGACCCTGTTTTGATTAAAAAAAAAAAAAAAACAACAAAACAACGTTAAATCAGTAAGAAAGTTACCTACAGTTTAACATTGTTAAACATTTTCAGTTTTAATCATTCGTGGTTCATATTCTCTCTGATCTTTTTATTTATTCCTCCATATGTGAGCCAGTTCCTTGTATGCAACACAAAAAGGTATGGGAGTTTTTTTTTTTTTTTTTGTAGTTTATAAAGTAGGCAAATTGTTTTGAGACGTTGCTTTCAAACTTATGGTAAACAAAATGTAATAATAAAGAAGAGTGCGTAGTTAATATTTTTGTGTATCTCATTTTATATGTAATTTTTCATTTTTTTCTTCCTAGGTTTACCCAGGGTTGATGATAACAGCTGGCCTTATCCATTGGATTTTAAATACATTGAATATAACAGTTCACATAAGAGATGTGTGTGTGTTCCTTGCACCAACTTTTAGCGGCCTTACATCTATATCTACTTTCCTGCTTACCAGAGAACTTTGGAACCAAGGAGCAGGACTTTTAGCTGCTTGTTTTATTGCTATTGTACCAGGCTACATATCTCGGTCAGTAGCTGGATCCTTTGATAACGAAGGCATTGCTATTTTTGCACTTCAGTTCACATACTACTTGTGGGTAAGTAACATTTGATGTTTTGCTACCATTAACACTCAAGACCTTTCTCCTGAAACACTTTAGATTGTATGCAGATTTGTCATTTACAAATTATAGAGTTGTGTACAGAGATCTGTGTTACTGTTCATAATAAATGTAATAATGGATAACATTTAAAAATATGTCAGGCACCTGTCAATTATGTATAACTAGATTAATATATAGATAAATTGTGAGTTTTCACAACAGATCTGTTATGGCTAATTTACCAGTCCTTTTTAAATAAGTCAGAACTCCAAAAGAAGGGCTATCATAAAACAGTCTGTTGATACTTTTGTTTCTTTGTTTTGGTGAGATAGGTAAGAAATAGTTACCCAGGAATGTTAAAGCACGGTTTGATGAAATTTTAAATTGTTTCTGAAACTAGCATTATTTATTTTGCTGCTGCTAGGCTATTTAAACTTAATGTTTTTTTCCCTACGTATAAGGTATGATGCTACTTAATCTTGGGTTCAATTTAAAGCTTGTGATTATTTATGTATTTATTATTTTAGGTTTAGCTTATAATTTTCCAGTGGCAGAAATTACCAAAATTCGTGTGTGTCAATATGTTTTTGTATATATTATTAAGTGTATTTTTAGGTAGGTAGGTGAATGGCAGCATAATTTTTCTCTTTAATAATTATTTTACATTGTTCAGAACTACTTGGCTAATGAGTATTTTTGCTCTAGCATGGAATTCCAGAGGAGACTGTTGCAATGTGATCAGTATAGACAGTGTCTTGATCTTGAGTTTAAAAGGGAAGCAAGAAAAATACCCGTGGACATGAAGATGATGCCAAGCAGTAGGATGTTGCCAGTGCTGTTGTACATATCAAAACGTGTTTTTAAAAACTCTTTGCTTATTGTATGCAGCTGAGGGAAAAAAAAAAGAAACACTTAAAATCTTTGTTGAATGCCTTTTAATAAACAATATATAGTATTTTAAATTATAAAAATAATACATGTATATGTGGATGGATCCTAATATAATGCTTAATAGAAAAATAAGTTGTGATAAAATATGTACAGTATGAGAAATCCTTGATGTAAATTTTTAAGCAGTACAAACCATACTATGTTTGTTAATAGTTTATAATGAAAGTATAAAAATGTGATAGATGAACTTCATGTACACCAGCTTTGTGATAATGGGTTTTCCTGAGAGTGGGTGGGTGATACTGAGGTGGGTAGTACTAAGGGAGCTTCAACTATGTTGGCCAAAAATTGTTTTAAAGGAAGTATTCTGAAGCAAATGTATTATTTTTAAATTTGAAGTCTCAATAGCTACGTTCATAACTATTTTAATATTCTCTGCACTTGTATATGTTTCAAATACTTGATAATACATTTTTAAAATAAAATATATTGTACACATTTAGACAACAGAAAAATATAAAGAGAAAATCACCGAGAGCTAACTACTATTTGCATTTTTGAATTTTGGGCATATTAAATTCATGAGTAAGTCCCAGCTGATCATGGTATATAATCTTTTTCATATGCTGCTGAATTTGGTTTGCTAGTATTTTCCTAAGGATTTATGCATCCATGCTCATAAGAGGATATTGGTTTATAATATTCTTTACTTGCATCTCTCTGGCTTTGGGATCAGGGTAATGCTGGCATCATATAATGAGTTAGGAAATGTTCTCTTCAATTTTTGGAAAAGTTAGAGGATTAGTGTTGCTTCAGTTCTTTAAACATTTTAGTAGAATTCACCAGTGAAACCATCAGGACTAGGTCCTCTCTTTTTTGGGAGATTTTTGATTGCTGATTTAGTGTCCTTGCAAGTTATAAGTCTCTGCAGATTCACTACTTCATTGTGACTTAGTCTTGGTAGGTTTTTGTGTTTCTATTAATAGGTATTTGTTCATGTAAGCTATTCAATTTGTTAGCATACAAGACTTGATAATACTCTTAAAATCCATCGTATCTCCTATGGAATCAAGTAATAATGTCGCCACTTTCTGATTTTAGTGATTTGAGTCTTCTCTCTTTTTTTCTTAACCTAGCCAAAGATTAGTCAATTGTGTTGATCTTTTTAAAGAACCAACTTTTGGTTTCATTGATTTTTTTTTTTTTTT
>NW_016107336.1:7355873-7375542 GCF_001604975.1 Cebus imitator
GTGTATGTGCTGCTAAAGTGAGCACTCTATTTTATCTCTGTTATGGTCTTTATTATTTATTCAGTTTTGTCTTTCTGGAAGCCTTGGGTTTAGTTTGTTCTTTTTTTGGTTTGCAACTTAGTTTGTGAAGTCAGGTTTTTGATTTGAGATTTTTTTTGTTTTTGAATGGAGGCAATTGTAGCTATAAATTTTTCCCTTGGTACTACTTACACTGTGTCTTACAAGTTCTGATATGTGTGGTTTTGTTTTCATTCATCTCTAAGTATTTACTCATTTTTCTTGATTTCTTTTTTGATCTATTGGTAAGGTATCATGTTTAATTTCCACAGACTTATTTCTGAGTTTTCCTTCTGTTAATGATTTCTGACTTCATCCTGTTGTGGTTGGAGAAGATACTTTGTATAGTGTCTATATTTTAAATTTATTGAAACTTAATTTTTGGCTTTAATTTGTGGCCCAACGTATTGTCTGTCATGGAAAATGTTCCGTGTGTACTTGAGAAAAATTGTGTATGCTGTTGTTTTTCAGAAAAGTGTTTTGTATATGTCTTTTAGACCTAGTTGGTTTATTGTGTTGAGTTCTATGTTTTCTCCTGTCTGGTTGTTCTGTCCATTATTGAGAACAGAATATTGATGTCACCAGCTATTATTGTAGAACTTTTCATTTCTTCAATTCTGTCAAGTTTTTTCTTCCTATATTTTGATGGTCTGTTACTAGGTACATAAATGTTTGTAATTGCTATCCCTTCTTGCTGTATTGAACCTCTTATTGCCGTATAAGAGTTCTTTCTGTTTTGTAACCTTTTTAAAAAAAAAAAAATGCAGTCTGTTTTTTCTTTTGTAATTTTGTAGAGATGAGATTTTACCATGTTGCGCAAGCTCAGAACTCTTGGGCTCAAGCAATCCTCCCTCCTTGGCCTCCCAAAGTGTTGGTATTACAGATGTGAGCCACCACCCTTTTTTTTCTTTCGAATTGTATAAAGTCTGTCTTTTCTGATACTAGTATAGCCACCCCTGCTCTCTTTTGGTTACTGTTTGCATGGAATAACTTTCTGTCATTTTGTTCTCAGTCTCTTTGTCTTTGGATTTAAATTGCATCTCTTACATAACAATATGTAGTTGGATCATGTGTTTATTCTTTCTGCCAATCTGTTTTTGGAGAGTTTAACACACATTTGAAGTAATTACCGATAAAAATGGACTGATTTCTGTGGTTGTGCTGTTTTCTATATGCCTTGTAGCTTTTTTTGGTCCCTCATTTCTCCATGAGTTTTTTTGTGTGTGTGTTTAGTAGATTCTTTTGGTAGTGAAACATTTGACTCTTTACTTTTGTGCATGTTTGTGGATTGCCTTTCACTCTGTGGATAGTGTCCTTGGCACAAATTTTAAATTTTTATGAAGTCTTCATTTTTGTTGTTGTTGCCTGTGCTTTTGTGTCATATTTAAGGAACTGTTGCCTAATTCAAGGTCACGAATATTTACACCTGTTTCTTTCTAAAGATTTTATACTTCAAGTTCCTCCACTAGGTTTTTGATCCATTTCAAGTATTTTTGTATATGGTGTGAGAGAGGAGTTCCAACTTGATTTTTTGCATGTGGATATCCACTTATCTTAGCACTGTTAAAAAAAAAAAAATACTCTTCTTTGTTGAATGGTCTTCGCTCTCCTGTCAGAAATCAGTTGATTATAAATGTATGGGTTTATTTGTGGACCCTTAATTTTATTCCATTGCCATCTGTATGTTGTGTCTTTATGCCAGTAGCACACAGTTTTGATTTCTGTGGCTTTGTAATGAGTTTTGAAATCCAAAAGCATAAGTTCTTTAACTTTTTTCTTACTTTTCAAGATTGCTTTGGGTGTATGGGGCCTCTTGTATTTTCATAAGTTTTAGAATTAGCCTGTTCATTACATCTTTTTTTTTTTAAGTGGCATGATACTGTTTTGTTAATTCAACAGAAATTTTTGTAGGATACAGTACGGAACATGTACTGTTTTATGTGTTGATTATACAGGGTTAGATGAAATTGTTTAGTAGAAGAAATTATGGATATCACTGCTTTGAAGGATTGTATTAACAGAAGGATGGAATGATAAAACATTCTCACTCAGGAACTAGGAGGTTACCTAGTGAGTTTTTCTTTTGTTTTCTTTTTAAAAACAATTTATTTAAATAAATTAGGTTTACAGTGGAAACAGCTTCAGTATTTGAAAATTGGAAAACTTGTGTTTGAGTTCTGGCATGAAATACTCTGACTCTTGACAAATTGCCACTTTTGAATCTCATTCAATTTTTTTTATAAGTAAGATAGAGAAAATGTTTTGGCAACAGCATTATAATAGATAAGGACATTTATTTAAAGTTTCATTATTACTAATTGAAAGTGGAAATAATTACAGTTCTAACTACTCTGAAAAGTTGTTTGTAGCCCAAATGAATATTTGGGGTTTTCTTAGAATACTTTTTCTTGTTGATTTCTAATTCTGTTGTTGAAGACCATGCTTTGTATAATTTGTCTTTTAAGTATTGAGACTTGTTTTATGGTCTAGCACAGAAGTCTGTCAAGTATGGCCCATATGTAGGTTACCTGCTTTAGTAAATTAAGTTTTACTGGAACACAGACTTGGCCACTCATAAACATGTTGCTTTTGCCTTCTTTTACACCAGAATAACAGAATTGAATAATTGTGACAGATCTGGCTCCTTAAGTGTGAATATTTACCATCTTGACTGTTCAGAGTAAGATTGCTGGATCCTGGTCAAGCATGTTCTCCATGCTGGAGAGAGTTATCCACATATGCTTGAAAAGAACATGTACTTTGCTGTTTGGAGGTTTCATATCCTTAATGGTCAGGTCAAGTTGGTTGGTATTGTTGTCAAATCTTCTATATGCTCATTGGTTTTCTTTCAAGTTCTGTCTTCAACAATATGGTTGGAAATTTCAATAACTGCCTCTCAGAAACCGTTTTTTTTCTTTTAGTTCTGTCAGTTTCTGCTTTATGTATTTTAAGGATTTAAGTTCCCTGTACACTTAAAATTTTTACATATTCCTATATTGACCCTTTTATTATGGTGAAGTAGTTCTCTTTGTTTCTAGGAACATTCCTTGTCTTAAAATCTGCTTTGTCTGATTGATTTCATATGATTCCTGTTTCCATGGCTTACCTTTTTCTGTATTTCAAAACCAAACTGTTTGTATCTCTGGATTTAAAAGTTTCATTGACTGCATATGGTTGGAACTTGACTTTTTATTCAGACTGACCATCTATGCCTTTTGATCGGAGTTTTTAGTCCATTTACATTTAATGCAGTTTTTAAATATTATTTAATTTGCATCTGCCAATTGCTGTCTTCTTTTGTGTTGAAATGTGTTTTTAAGTATACCATTTTTAATTCCCCTGATTGTTTAGCGTCTATTGCTATTTATTTATAGTGCTTGATGCAGAGAATGAATTATGCATCTTATTACAATCTACTTCTACTTCACATAATTCTGGTAAATAGCAGCTTTGGTTCAACACAGCTTTAATTTACTCCTCTCCTCTGTGCTGTTATTCTCATATATATTATATCTATGTATGTTATCTACCTAACCATACAGATTATATTCATATAGTTTATACTTATTAAATTAAGACAACAATTAAGAGAGTCTTCTATATACTCCGTATTTACCATTTCCAGTACTCTTTATTCTGTCCCATAATCTGAGTTTCCATTTGTTATAATTTCCTTTTAGCCTGAAGGACTTTCTTTAATATTTTTTCTAAAGCAAATCTGCTGTAATGGAATTTTTCTATTTTGCCTTACGTTTTCATCATTAAGTATATATTTTATTGGCGTTAAGTACATTGATTATGCAACCATCACCACTATCCATCTCCAGAGCTCTTTATTTTACAAAACTGAAACTCTATTATGCCCATATAAACAATATCCTCCCTTTTTACCTTCCCCTCAGCCCTTGGCAACCCCCATTCAAATTTCTGTCTCTGATTTTTGACTAAGTACTTCACGTAAGTGGAATCATATCGTATTTGTCTTTTTGTGACTGGCTTGTTTCACTTAGCATAATGTCTTCAAAGTTTATCCATGTGGTAGCATGTCAGGATTTTCTTCCTTTTTAAGGTGGCATAATATTCCATTGTAGGTATATGCCATATTTTGCTTATTAATGCATCTGCAGATGGACACTTTTATGATTTAGCTCCTTTGAAAGTGATTGTACAAATCTCTCTCCAAAACCCTGCTTTTGATTCTTTTGACTATATACCTTGAAGTGGAAGTGTTGGATCATATGTCAATTCTATTTTTAAATTTTGAGGAAATGCCGAAATGTTATCCACAACAGCTATATCATTTTACATTCCCACCAACACTACAAAGGTTTTAAATTTTCCCTGTCCTTGCCAACACATGTGATTTTCTGGTTCTTTTGATAGTAGCCATCCTAATGGGTGTCAGGTGGCATCTTGGAGTTTTATTTGGAGTTTCCTAATGAGTAGTATTGTTGAGCATATTTTCTTGTGCTTATTGGCCATTTGAAAAGCCTACACCTTCTCCTGGGTATTCACAGTGACTTTCTAATTTCCCATCATATATGTGGTTAGTTTTTAATGTCATAGTCTTCAATATTTGCTTTCCAAATGGGGAAAAGCAGAAAAATGAAGGGGGAAAAAAGTACCAGTCCTTTAAATCCCCTGCCAGTCACTTCAGCCAGAGGAGGAGGGGCTTGCAGCAATGAGGCCAAAATGCAAAGGTGATCACCTCTTTGTCTGTCCTTCTCTGACAGAAAGCAGCAATCAGTGATCAGAGTGCAGAACCTCAGTACTTGGAGGACAAGTTTCCTCACATCAGATTGATTCTGCCTGTGCAATTATTGTCTAGGTAGGGAGCTGATTTCAGCATCTTCCCAGAATCCTCACCTGTCTTCCTTTTTGAAGGATAGTTATGTAAGAATGTAGTAGGTCGCCTGTAATCCCAGCACTTTGGGAGGCTGAGGTAGGCGGATCACGAGGTCCGGAGATCGAGACGATCCTGGCCAACATGGTTGAAACCGCATCTCTACTAAAATACAAAAATTAGCTGGCCATGGTGGCGCATACCTTTAGCCCCAGCTACTGGGAGGTTGAGGCAGGAGAGCTGCTTGAACTTGGGAGGCAAAGGTTGCAATGAGCCGAGATTGCCCCACTGCACTCCAGCCTGGCGACAGAGCGAGATTCTGTCTCAAAAACAAGGAAAAAAAAAAAAGAATGTGTTACGTTGGTGCAAAAGTAATTGAGTTTTTGTCCCATTACTTTTAATGATACTTTTCTCTTTCATTTAACCCTTGATAATTTTCTCTTTCATTTAATGCTGTATGTCATTCCACTTCTGTCAGATGTTTTTTTTTTCTGATACAAAGTCAACCATATTACTTCCCAGTGGGTTTTTTTTTTTTTTTTTTTTTNCTTTTCAACTTTTCCTCTTTTTCTTTATCTGCCAATACTTTGACTACAGTTTGGCTAGGTATAGTTCTCTGTATTTATTGTATTTGGTGGCTTCTTGGGTTTCATGGATCTATAGATTAGTGCTTACCTTAGAATTTGGGAATTTGTAATTGTTTCTTTAAATACTGTTTTGTATCTTCTTTGTGGCCTTTCCTTTTTTGGATTTCTATTTTTCTCTGTTATTATTGACTTATCTTCATGATCACTGATTCTTTGTCATCTCAAATTTGCTATTGAGCCTACTTAGTGAATTTTTTGTTCTGTTTATTATGCTCTTCAACTCTAAAAATTTCTGGTTCGTTCTCCTCACATGTAAAGGAGAATATATATATATATTCTGTTTCTTTATGGAAATTCTCTGTTATATCATTATATTTTCCTTTAATTTTCTTAATATAATCTTTCATTCTTTGAACATATTTATAATAGCTGTTTTAGAGTCTTTATTCTCTAACTACAACATCTGGGCCAACTCAGAATTAGTTTTATTGATCGTGTCCCCTTCCCCAACCTACACCTGTCCAAATATGGGTCACACTTCCTTGTTTCTTTGCATGGCTTGTAGTTTTGGGTTGAAGCTTACCCAAGTTATCTTTATTTTATTTATATATATATAAAGTGTATATATATATATATATATATATGTATAAAGTATGTATATATAAAGTATATATATATACACACACACAATATATATAATAATATATATTTTTTTATTTTATATATATATAAAATAATATATATATAATTGCATTTTAGGTTCTGGGGTACATGTAAAAAACGTGCAGGATTATTGCATAGGTACATACTTAGCAATGTGGTTTGCCGCCTCCATCCCCATCGCCTATATCTGGCTTTTCTCCCCATGTTACCCCTCCCCAACTCGCTACCCCTCACTGTCCCTCCCCTAACCCCCCCCCCACACACACCTTAGTGCATGATGCTCCCCTCCCCGTGTCCTTGCATTCTCATTGTTCAGCACCCACCTATGAGTAAGAACATGCAGTGCTTGATTCTCTGTTCCAGTGTCAGTTTGCTGAGAATGATGATTTCCAGGTTCATCCATGTCCCTACAAAGGACACGAACTCATCTTTTTTTGTGGCTGCATAGTGTTCCATGGTGTATATGTGCCACATTTTCCCTGTCCAGTCTATCATCGATGAGCATTTGGGTTGGTTCCAAGTCTTTGCTATTGTAAACAGTGCTGCAGTGAACACACGTGTGCATGTGTCCTTATAATACAATCATTTTTAATCCTTTAGATATATACCCAGTAATGGGATTGCCGGGTCAAATGGAATTTCTATTTCTAGGTCCTTGAGGAATTGCCACACTGTCTTTCACAATGGTTGAACTAATTTACACTCCCATCAACAGTGTAAAAGTGTTCCTATTTCTCCATATCCTCCCCAGCATCTGTTGTCTCCAGGTTTTTTCATGATCGTCATTCTAACGGAGTGAGATGGTATCTCAATGTAGTTTTGATTTGCTATTCTCTGATGACCAGTGATGAGGAGCATTTTTTAATATGTTTGTTGTCCTCATATATGTCTTCTTTTGAAAAGTGCCAGTTCATATCCTTCACCCACTTTAGAATGGGTTTGTTTTTTTCTTATAAATCTGTTTTAGTTCTTTGCAGAATTTGGATATAAGTCCTTTGTCAGATGGGTACATTGCAAAATTTTTTCCCATTCTGTTGATTGCCGGTTCACGCTAATGATTGTTTCTTTTGCTGTGCAGAAGCTATGGAGTTTAATTAGATCCCACTTGTCTATTTTGGCTTTTGTTGCCAATGCTTTTGGTGTTTTAGTCATGAAGTCCTTGCCTATGCCTATATCCTGAATGGTTTTGCCTAGGTTTTCTTCTAAAGTTTTTATGGTATTAGGTCTTATGTTTAAGTCTGTAATCCATCTGGAGTTAATTTTAGTGTAAGGTGTCAGAAAGGGGTCCGGTTTCTGCTTTCTGCACATGGTTAGCCAGTTTTCCCAACACCATTTATTGAACAGGGAATCCTTTCCCCATTGCTTGTTTTTGTGAGGTTTGTCGAAGATCAGATGGTTGTAGATGTGTGGTGTCGCCTCCGAGACCTCTGTTCTGTTCCATTGGTCTATATCTCTGTTCTGGTACCAGTACCATGCTGTTTTGATTACTGTAGCCTTGCAGTATAGTTTGAAGTCAGATAGTGTGATGCCTCCAGCTTTGTTCTTTTTGCTTATAATTGACTTGGCTATGCGGGCTCTCTTTTGGTTCCATATGAAGTTTAAGGTGGTTTTTTCCAGTTCTGTGAAGAAGGTCATTGGTAGCTTGATGGGGATAGCGTTGAATCTGTAAATTACTTTGGGCAGTATGGCCATTCTCACAATATTGATTCTTCCTAACCATGAGCATGGAATGTTTCTCCATCTGTTTATGTCCTCTCATTTCGTTGAGCAATGGTTTGTAGTTCTCCTTCAAGAGGTCCTTTACATCCTCTGTTAGTTGTATTCCTAGGTATTTTATTCTCTTTGTGGCAGTTATGAATGGCAGTTCGTTCTTGATTTGGCTCTCTTTAAGTCTGTTATTGGTGTATAGGAATGCTTGTGATTTCTGCACATTGATTTTGTATCCTGAGACTTTGCCGAAGTTGCTTATCAGTTTAAGGAGATTTTGGGTTGAGACAATAGGGTCTTCTAAATACACAATCATGTCATCTGCAAATAGACACAGTTTGACTCCCTCCTTTCCTAATTGAACAGCCTTTATTTCTTTTTCTTGCCTAATTGCTCTGGCTAGAACTTCCAATACTATATTGAATAGGAGTGGTGAGAGAGGGCATCCTTGTCTAGTGTCAGATTTCAAAGGGAATGCTTTCAGTTTTTGCCCATTCAGTATAATATTGGCTGTGGGTTTGTCGTAATTAGCTTTTATTATTTTGAGATACGTTCTGTCAATACCTAGTTTATTGAGAGTTTTTAGCATAAAGGGCTGTTGAATTTTGTTGAAGGCCTTCTCTGCATCTATTGAGATAATCATGTGGTTTTTGTCTTTGGTTCTGTTTCTGTGGTGAATTACATTTATAGACTTGCATATGTTGAACCAGCCTTGCATCCCCGGGATGAAGCCTATTTGATCGTGATGGATAAGCTTTTTGATGTGCTGTTGCAATTGGTTTGCCAGTATTTTATTGAAGATTTTCGCATCTGTGTTCATCACGGATATTGGCCTGAAGTTTTCTTTTGTTGTTGAGTCTCTGCTGGGTTTTGGTATCAGGATGATGTTGGTCTCATTAAAAAGATTTGGGGATAAAAGCCCATGTATCGTAATACCACACGACAAAGTCCTAACATTTCTCCTAAAGTCTTTTCAGTTCCTTTTGAGTAACTCAGGTGTTGTTTTCTGCTTTGGCAGATGTTGCTGTGTTTCCTTTTTCGTTATTGATCTCCCCTTCTCCTTTATAGTTCTTCAGTGCCTGCTTTGACCATTCTTTTACATAGATTTAGTTACTCTCATTTCTGTTTTCATACCACTTAATTTCCAATACCTGTGTCTATTATAGCACTTGGTATACAGTACCTTTTATCAATTTTTTTTTTTTTTAAGTTCTGGGGTACAAGTGCAGAAAGTGCAGGTTTGTTACATAGGTATACACGTGCCATGGTGGTTTGCTGCACCCATCAACCCATGATCTACATTAGGTATTTTTCTCAATTCTATCCCTCCCCTATCCCCTCACCCGCCAACAGGCCCTGGTGTGTTATGTCCCCCTCCCTTTGTCTGTGTGTTATCATTGTTCAGCACTCATTAATGTGGTGTTTGGTTTTCTGTTCCTGTGTTAGTTTGCTGAGAATGATGGTTTTCAGCTTCATCCATGTCCCTGCAAAGGACGTGAACTCATCCTTTTTTATGGCTGCATAATATTCCATGGTGTATATGTGCCACATTTTCTTGATCCAGTCTATCATTGATGGGCGTTTGGGTTGGTTCCAAGTCTTTGTTCTCATGAACAGTGCTGCAATAAACGTATGCATGCATGTGTCTTTGTAGTAGAATACCTTGTAATCCTTTGGATATAAACCCAGTAATGGGATTGCTAGGTCAAATAGTATTTCTATTTCTAGATCCTTGAGGAATTACCACACTGTCTTCCACAATGGTTGAACTAATTTACGCTCTCAACAACAGTGTAAAAGTTTTCCTATTTCTCCACATTCTCTCCAGCATCTGTTTTTTACAGAATTTAATGATCAACATTCTAACTGGCGTGAGATGGTATCTCATAGTGGTTTTGATTAGCATTTTTCTAATGACCACTCATAGCGAGCTTTTTTTCATGTTTGTTGGCTGCATAAATGTCTTCTTTTGAGAAGTGTCTGTTCATATCCTTTGCTCACTTCTGATGGGATTGTTTTTTTCTTGTAAATTTGTTTAAGTTATTTGTAGATTCTGGACATTAGCCCTTTGTGAGATAGATAGATTGCAGAAATTGCTCTGATGTTATTTTCTTTTGCTGTGCAGAAACTCTTTAGTTTAATTGGATCCCCTCTCTCAATTTTGGCTTTCGTTGCCTTTGCTTTTAGTATATTAGTCATAAAGTCTTTGCCCATGCCTGTGTCCTGAGTGGTATTGCCTATGTTTTCTTCTAGGGTTTTTATGGTTTTAGGTCTTAGGGTTAAGCCTTTAATCCCTCTTGAGTTAATTTTTGTATAAGGTGTAAGGAAGGGATCCAGTTTCAGCTTTTCTGCATATGGCTAGCCAGTTTTCCCAACACCATTTATTAAATAGGGAATTCTTATACCATTGCTGGTTTTGGTGAGGTTTGTCAGGTTGTAGATGTGTGGTGGTATTTCTGAAGCCTCTGTTCTCTTCCATTGGTCTATATATCTGTTTTGGTACCAGTACCATGCTGGTTTGGTTACTGTACCCTTGTAGTATAGTTGGAAGTCAGGTAGCATGATGCCTCCAACTTTGCTCTTTTTGTTTAGGATTATCTTGGCCATGAGGGCTCTTCTTTGGTTTCATATGAAATATAAAGTTTTTTCCAATTCTGTGAAGAAAGTCAACGGTAGCTTGACGGGGATAGCATTGAATCTGTAAATTACTTTGAGCAGTGTGGCCATTTTCATGATACTGATTCAGATAACTTCTTTATTTTGCCTTAATTTCGTTATTTGCCCAGTAGTCATTCAGGAGCAGGTTGTTCAGTTTCCATGTAGCTGTGTGGTTTTGAGTGAGTTTTTAAATCCTGAGTTCTAATTTGATTGTATTGTGCTCTGAGAGACTGTTATGATTTCTACCCTTTCGCATTTGCTGAGGAGTGTTTTACTTCCAATTATGTGGTCACTTTTGGAATAAGTGTGATGTGGTGCTGGGAAGAGTGTATATTCTGTTGATTTGGGCTGGAGAGTTCTGTAGATGTCTGTTAAGTCCACTTGGTCCAGAGCTGAGTTCAAGTCCTGGATATCCTTGTTAATTTTCTGTCTTGTTGATCTGTCTTAATATTGACAGTGGGGTGTCTGGAGAGGCAGAGTGGTGGCAGGGCCTTGCTGAGGGGCTGTGGGCTCCGCCCAGTTCGAACTTCCTGGTGGCTTTGTTTACACTGTGAGGGTAAAACCACCTACTCAAGCCTCAGCAATGGAGGAAACCTCTTCCCCTTAGCAAGCTCCAGCGTCCCAAGTGACCTCAGACTACTGTGCTAGTAGCGAGAATTTCAAGACAGTAGATCTTAGCTCTGTGGGATTGGGACCTGCCGAGCCAGACCATTAGGCTCCCTGGCTTCCGCCCCCTTTCCAGGAGAGTGAATTGTTGTTCCAGGTGCCCCTGGGGTGTGGGGAAAAAAATCCCTGCTGCTAGCTTGGTGTCTGCCCAAACGGCTGCCCAGTTTTGTGCTTCAAACCCAGGGCCCTGGTGGCGTAGGCACCTGAGGGAATCTCCTGGTCTGCCGGTTGCGAAGACTGTGGGAAAAGCATGGTGTCTGTGCCAGAATGCACTGTTCTTCCCAGTACAGTCTCTCAAGGCTTCCCTTGGCTAGGGGAGGGAGTTCCATGACCCCTTGTGCTTCGTGGGTGAGGCAACGCCCCACCCTGCTTTGGCTCACCCTTCGTGAGTTGTACCTACTGTCCAACCAGTCCCGGTGAGATGAACCAGGTACCTTAGTTGGAAATGCAGAAATCACCCACCTTCTGCATCAGTCTCACTGGGAGCTGCAGACCGGAGCTGTTCCTATTTGACTGTCTTGCCAGCAGAAACCTTTCAATTCTAAGTAAGATGTGTACTTTCTCCCCAGATTTTGGCATCTCTGAAATTAGGATGTATGTTAAGAGTGATGGTCATAGATTCTATGAAATAGGGTTTATTGATTACTTGCTTTTCAGTTGACATCCTCCTGTAGATTGTGAGCTTTTTGTGGGCTTAGAGTTTTTAAATTCTATACCTCTGCTGCTTCTGTCTGTGCCTGCTGCTGAATCCACTGTGGGTGGTTGATTGGATGCCTTCCATCTTTCGTGCGTTATTGCCCTAAAGTTTTGCCCAAAGCCACCACCTCAGTAGAGTTTCTGGTAATTTTTTCCCAGCCAGAACTGCTTTCCTGTCTTTAGCATTCAAGGCTCTATAAGGACCTTTTGGTACTCAGCGTTTATACTTACCATAGGGTTGCTTTTATGCTATACTTTGACTCAAGTTCTTGTCTTTATATCTTATCTCCCTAATACAGAACTGAGTTATAGTTTATGTCCAGCAGAGCCTAGCAAAGTTTTCTGTGTATTAGTCAGTACTGAAGAATATGTTTGCTTTACATTATCTCTTTCAGCCAGTTGGATTGAGTCTGAGGAAATTTCAGGATATGAACTGTATTTAGTGGTTGTAAAATATACCTTGGTTTTATTGTAATAGATTATGGTAGTCTGGGTTCAGTTAGGAGAGAGAAAGAAGTATTAATTATGATAAAAGTATAATAGAAGGAAACTCCGTATGGTATCACTTAGGCTAAGGGAGTGCACCCAAGAAAGAGCAAACTAGGAAGGTTTTCAGACCTCATTGCATAGGGTGTGGTTCAGCCCATTGAACTGGTTTGGCACTGCTGAACAAGCAGTAGACCACTCTGGAGTATAGATACCTCAGGGGAAGGGATGGGAAGTGGCCATGAAGACCTGTGGCATGGCGTGTGGATATCAGTGAGGGCAAGAGACTTTTCAGAAAATGAAAATATGTAATTTTTTTTAAAAAAGATGATTCTTTTTACTGAAAACTAAATAACAAAGAACGAGAGCTGTTCTTAAAATGGCTCAGTGTGCTACTCAGTGTTATAAATGCATATATTAAGTACATCTGCATATCTGAATAACCATAGTACTTTTTAAAATAACCTTGACTTTTTGTAGCACGTGGTTACTAAACATTTACCTTTTTAAAATTCAGCAAGAGCATTTGTAAACATTTTTATTATATCAGTTGCTTTTGTTTTTTAGGTAAAATCTGTAAAAACTGGGTCAGTGTTTTGGACAATGTGCTGCTGCTTATCCTATTTCTATATGGTAAGATTTCATATTTGAGATTACATGAAGTCTAACAGGTCTTTGAAGATTTAAACAGTTCTTCTTTCTTTCTTTCTCCTGAAATCTGTAGGATTTTTATTTTGTTTAATGTAATCTTTCTTTTTTTCTTTCTTTGGAATCTTGCTCTGTTGCCCAGGCTGGAGTGCAATGGTGCAATCTCGGCTCACTCCAACCTCCGCCTCCTGGGTTTAAGCAGTTCTCCACCTCAGCCTCCCAAGTAGCTGGGATTACAGGCGCATGCCACCATGCCCGGCTAATGTTTTCGTATTTTTAGTAGAGACAGGGTTTTACCATCTTGGCCAGGCTGGTCTTAAACTCCTGACCTCGTGATCCACCAGCCTTGGCCTCCCAAAGTGCTGGTATTACAGGCGTGAGCCAACCCACCTGGCCTTAATGTAATCTTCCATTACTACCATCCTCTTTGCTTCTCCTACTCATAGATCCTATGTAACATGCTTTGGTGGAGAGGGCTAATATTTAACTGCTAAAATAAAGTATCTGAAGCAAGTAAAACAAAATGTTTTCAGGTGTACCACTTTCAAAATACTTAAACTTTTTAATTATTTAAGAATTAAAAAAAAATTTTTTTTAAGATTATTTAGTTAGATTTTGATTTTGTTTTTGTTTTTGTTTTTGTTTTTGTTTTTGTTTTAGATGGAGTCTTGCTCTGTCGCCTAGGCAGACTGGAGCGCAGTGGCACAATCTTGGCTCACTGCACCCTCTCCCTTTTGGCATCAAGCAACTCTTCTACCTCAGCCTCCTGAGTAGCTGGGATTACAGGGGCCTGCCACCATGCCTGGCTAATTTTTGTATTTTTAGTAGACGCGATTTCACCATGTTGGCCAGGCTGGTCTTGAACACCTGACCTTGTGGTAAGCCAGCCTTGGGCTCCCAAAGTGCTGGTATTAAAGGCGTGAGCCATCATGCCCGGCCTATTATTTATTTTTTTTTAGAGACAGTGTCTCTCTCTCTTGTCCAATCTGGAACGCACTGGTGCAATCATAGCTTACTGTAACCTTGAACTCCTGGACTTAAGTCCACCTCAGCCTATCAAGTAGCCAGGACTACAATTATGTGCCGCTACATCTGGCTAATTTTTAAAAATATTTTGTCGAGATAGTTTCTCACTCTGTTGCCCAGGCTGGTCTTAAGTTCCTGGCCTTAAGCAATCCTCCTGCGTTAGCCTCCCAGAGCACTCGGATTATAGGCGAGAGCCACTGCACCTCTTTTAACTTTTTAATGACTTAAATTTAAATATTATTTTTCTATTCTTCCTAGCTTTATTTTATTTTATTACTTTTTTTTGAGACAGAGTCTCGCTTTGCCACCTAGGCTGAAGTGCAGTTGTGTGATCTCTCTCACTGCAACCTCTGCCTCCTGGGTTCAAGCTATTTTCCTGCCTCAGCCTCCCAAGTAGGTGGTATTACAGACGTGTGCCACTATGCCTGGCTAATTTTTGTATTTTTAGTAGAGACGGGTTTCACCATGTTGGTCAGGCTGATCTCAAACTCCTGACCTCAAATGAGCTGCCTGTCTCAGCCTCCCAAAGTGCTGGGATTACAAGTATGAGCCAGGGCACCTGGCCCCTAACTTTATTTTTAAAATTGCTCTGGCAAGTAAAATGTTTTTCAAGTTAGATTGCTTACTAAAAAAGAACAGGAAACTTTGTCTGTCAAATATCAAGCATGGAACCATGGTTAGATAAAATAAACTTTTACTTAACACTCAATTTTAAATATTAAAAATTGGTTTTTCCGTATTGGAACTGATATTAAAAATTGGTTTTTCCATATTGGAATTGACTAGGTAACTGCTTAATGTTAAAATAATCTGAGTTTTTAACAGACATTATCTAAACAATTTAGTCAAGTGAACTTAGAGCAGAGAAATAAGAGTACTTTGAAGTCTTGGTAAAAAAGATAACCTAAGTAAACAGTTAACTGAAAAGACGGAACGAGAAAAGGTTGTAGAAAGAATGTTCTTTTGGCCCATTTGCTCTCATTTCATTCCTTAAAGTAAATGAAGGAGAACTCTTAAAATGAATTTATGTGAGCCAGAGAAGAAATAAATCCCTGTAAAGATCATGCTTAAGATCAGCAAGTACTTTTCAAAACATCAGATTTACTTTCAGATTGGTTTTAGCTTTTCTTTGTTCTTAAGTGAACAAAGTAGATAAGGTAGCATGTTGATACTATGCCCAATTTTCATAATTGTCGTAGTAGATCCCTAGAGTCATGACTGAAATAATGGTCATATCCTCTAGGTCAACCTATAAATTACCTACATATTTTTTATACAGGTTTCTTAAGATTGGAGTTCAGTATTACCCGTTTATTCTTACTCTTTTTTTTCTATACCATAGCCTATATAGTAGTCTTGTGCTGAAAATTATGATAATTTGAGCTAATCTTTTTTTTTTTTTTTAAACAAACAACATAGAAAATGTGCATCCAAGTTATCTGTGGCTCTTTTAAAGTGGTTAGAGCCTGGGACACTTTCTGGGTAGTTGTACTCAGTAATATCAAACTTGTGCTCTTTGAGATTTTGAAAGTAACCAGAAGTCTTTTAGTAAGGACTGGTGTGCTATTAGAATAACATTGTTTTTTATGAAAAGCAGCATGTGATTAAGGCAGAAAACTGATATTTGTATTGAAAACTGATGGCAGTTCTCCACAAGGAGTTCTGAAATATTTTAAGTTAGAGCAGCATTATTGGAATACATATGCTAGCATATAGTCTGCTAAAGTGGCCATTGATACAAATGAGCCTTTCAAGTTCTAATAGAGGGCATTTAAGAACTTTGATGTTGACAAGAGCTTATTGCTTACTCAGTGTACCAAAAAATTAATTAATTCTATTGGTTGATAATAAACATCCTCTTTAGAATATTCATTAATTTAGACCAAAAACATCCTCAGTTATTCTGGTTAAATAGTATGTATTGTATAGGCTAAACATTGGATCTTGCTTTGTAATCCATTTCTCAGAAAAAAATTTATGCCCAACTAGCCCTTTTAATTTTGAGACTCTCAAAGCATATTCATGTCATCTGAATTTTTTTTAGTTGTCAACGAGTCCTTTCATTGCTCTTACTCTCAGTGACCTTTCTTACAACAAATTTGTCATCAAAAATGGTTGAAGTAAAAGCCATTTTTTTATTTTAAAAATTTATTATCTGTATCCTAAAACTCCTTGTCTCCATGCCAGCTTGTTTACTGACAATTTACAAATTATAATACTCTTAGCTTCTCTATGAAATCTAATTTAATTTGAACATTTCTCCAGTGAATTTGGAAAAGCATATTGGATTTGTAGGATCATGTTATTTTAATAATCAATAAAAATGACGAATACATAAGCATTTCTCAAAATTGCCAAAATCTTAGTGTTTATATTTGCTCATTGTATGTTTAGATACCTAAACACACTTACTTTAAAAAGGAAAAACATAAATGTAACTTAGCACTTCTTTCCCCATAGGTCTCTGCTTGGGGTGGTTATGTATTTATCATCAATCTTATTCCACTGCATGTATTTGTGTTGTTACTGATGCAGAGATACAGCAAAAGAGTCTATATAGGTAAGTAATTTGATTTTTGACATCTGACAACTAAGATGTTTTGTGTATTTTTTTTTTATTGAAGAGATATTTGTTTGATTAATATTGTGCATGAAATGGTAAAAATAATTTTGTGTTCATTTTGCGGTTTATATTGATAAAGAAGGTCAGGCATTTTTATATAAGTGCTTTGTCACCAACTTTTCCTTGATAAGTTTTTTTTTCCGTTTTTGTAGAAATTAGTCTGGGTTTAATTTCTTTTTTCCCCCCTTAATTTTGGGGAATGGGAATTTTTATCATGAAAATCATTCACATTTGTATATAGAATTTAACTTACTCATTGTAAGAGATTGACATCCTCAAAGTAAGCAGTTTAATAAACTTTCAAAAGCCCTTTTGGTATAATGTACCAATAGATTGAGTCTCTGTTGTCTATAGAAAAATCTTCATTTTTCTCTACAGGTTCTAAAACAAGCATTTTCACTGTGATGCTTAGTGGTAGATGATGTTTCACCTAAGATCTTACTTTTCATGATAGAGTTAGAACTTTTATGGGTTGAAGGATCCAGAGAGCAATTGTGAACTGAAAGCAGTGTCTTAGTAAATAATAAAATAAAACAATAATATGAAGATAAATCTTAATTAAGTTCAGTTTCAAAAACCCAGTAGCTTGGCAGTTTCTCAAAAGTTTCCCATAGATTTGTCATATGACCAAGCAGTTCCAATCTTAGGTATGTTCATAGCAGCATTTATTATCATAATGACCAAAAAATGAAGGCAACCAAAATGTCTATCAACTTTATGAAACCATAAAATATGGTATATTCATACAATGGTATATTATTAAGCCATGAAAAGGAATAAAATACTGATACATGCTACAACATGAAACTTGAAAACATGCCATTATATAAAAAAGCCAGACATAAAAGGCCACATAGTATATGATTCTGTTAGTGTGAAATGTCCAGAATAGGCAAATCCATAGAAACAGAAAGTAGATTAGTGGTTGCCTGGGAATTTGGGAGGGGGAGAATAATGGAGAGGAGAGTAGAGGAGTGACTGTTAATGGATATGCGGTTTCTTTTGAGGATGAGGAAATATTTTATTTTATTTTATTTTTATTTCTATTTTTTTTTAAAGACGGGTTTCACCGTGTTGGTCAGGCTGGTCTTGAACTCCCAACCTCAGGTAATCCGCCCGCCTTGGCCTACAAAGTGCTTGGATTACAGGCGTGAGCCACCACGCCCGGCCAAGGAAATATTTTAGAATTAGGTAGTAGTGATGGTTGCACAACCTTGTGAATATACTTAAAACCATTACATGATAGGTTTTTTTAAAGGTAAATTTTATAGTATATGAATTATATCTCAAAAAAATAGTATATTAATTACATTTATAGCCATTTCAGCGTACTTTTTAATTTAATCTTTGTAACGTTACTGTGAGGGAGGGTAGGTGCTATCATTATTCTCGTTTTACAGATGAGGAAACAAATGGAGACAGAATTTGCTAAAGATCATGTGGCTAGTAATGGAGCTAAGGCTTGAACTCAGATTTTGGCTTTAAAGCCTATGATGAGCCAGCAGTAGTGGCTCACACCTCTTGTCTTATCTACTCAGGAGGATGAGGCTAGAGTTTGGCTTGAGTCCAGGAGTTCAAGGCTGCAGTGTGCTATGATCTTGCCACTGCACTCCAGCCTGCATGACAGAAGGAGACCTGTTTCTGAATGAATGAATGAATGAACAAACGAATGAATGAATGGCTCGTGATGCGAAAAACCACCAAATCTGTGCCTCCCATATAAACAAATAACCTTACTGCTGAAATGCATAAATCTGTGGTATTTCTCTACCGTGAAAATACTATAAACAGTAGTTGGGATCCAGAAAGGAGAGTAATAAATAATAGATTAAACTTTTTTTTTTGGTTAAATGGTTATAGTGAAGGAACTAACAGGGTGTTTTTTGGTTGTTACTTTGTCTAATTTAAAAAATTGGGGATCATTGAAATTTAATGGTCAGAGAAATACAGCTGTGAGAAGTTTCAGAAATATACTTTATGAAATGCCATGATTCAGGAAGAAGAGCCAAAGGAGATGTCAGAAGTAGTCAAATAAATATGTTGTTAAAAATGGTCAGATGGAAGTATATTCTACATAAAAGTTTAAAATTCAAGCGGTGTCCAACTCCCATTTAACTTTACCACCAAGATTTAAAAGGATTAGAATTTGAGAAAGTACCTTGTATTTGATAACTGGGATTTTTTGTTTGTTTTTTTGGTCATTCTAGAAAAGCATGAAATCCATATTCCTTTGGTTGACTCTTGAAAGTATTTGAGAAGAAAGAAAAATAAAATGGATTAGGGATATATATCAAGCTCATGCTCATAATGTCCACATTCTCCACTCTACCCCACTTGTTTCTTTTACTTACAATTATACAGGAGTACTTCTGATGATTTCTAGTCTGCTTTCATAGGGTTTAATTCTAAATGGATGGAAAGTAGTATGGTAGAGCAAGTGTTTCTCTTCCTTCATCCAGAGTGGGTCAGGATTTAAGTTCAATTTCTCCTAACTTAATGGTCCAAAAAACTATGGAAGCACTGTAAAGTATTTGTATATAAAGTTCTTTGATTTTGGCGCATAACATGCTTTGTCTTTTGCTCTCCCTCCCCTTGAACAGAAATGTTTAGGTAAAAGGATTGATAAATGTCAAACTCATAATTATATCAACTAAAATTCAGTTGTGTTTTAAGTATTAAATGACTTCAAAATAAATTATTTTAAATAATTATGAAAAAATGTTTTCCTCTTTGAGTATATTTTTTGCATGTGTCCTTAAAGTGAATTGTAACACAACCACAGAAAACAGTGTGTGTTCACACGTGGAAAAGGAGGCTCATGGGAAGGTTATGTGGATGAATAGTGGTAGAAGAGTGGCATGGGAATCGAGCAAGGGAGGTGTAAGAAAAACTGAGAAGGGAGGCCGTCTCGAAATTTTGGGAGGAAAAACTTAATTTTCTGTTAAGAGATATTTTTGACATGGTGAATTTCACTATATTGGGAAGTAAATTTTTTTTTTTTTTTTTTTT
>NW_016107336.1:7375662-7401325 GCF_001604975.1 Cebus imitator
AATTTTTTGTATTTTTAGTAGAGACGGGGTTTCACCATGTTGACCAGGATGGTCTCGATCTCTTGACCTCGTGATCCACCTGCCTCGGCCTCCCAAAGTGCTGGGATTACAGTCGTGAGCCACCGCGCCTGGCAAATGTTTTTAAAAAATATGTTATACATAGGATTCTACTGTTTTAAGAGGAACACCCAAACATTATGTTGTATTTGTAGAAAGAATGGCTTGCAGGGATCACAGTAACATTGATGGGATATGAAGTGATTTAAGCTTTCTAATTTGATTAAAGTTTATCATAATTTGCATTCATGTCATAAGGAAATTAAAGATATAAAGACAAATTTAGGGATATTTACTGTGGTATAATTTGTAATTATGAAAATATGAAACTAACTTAAATGACCAATAGGGAAATGATTTTTTAATTTCAGTGTTGCCATATGGAATATTAAATGGAATATTATGCAGCCTTTAAATTTAATCTTTTTGAGTATTTGGTGATACAGGAATATGTTAATAAAAAGCAGACAGTAAGGATTACCAATGATTTTTTTATACTTCTTTCTGCTTTGCAATTTTCTGCTTTCCAAATACAGTGAGTATGTGTTAAGTGTATAATAAATGAGACTTGGTTTTTAGTTTAGAAATAGGAATTTTCCTCAAGGGCTGTATTAACTAAATCAGGTTAGTAATTTAAGCACAGAGAAGTAGTCAGTTCCTAATATTGATGAATGGTTTTGAAATGTCACCGGAACAGTTTATTTATGGTATTGTCTATCTTTTCTGCCGTGAGTTGAGTAAGGAGAGTAGCGTTTGTTTTTCATATTATATCTAAAATGTATTTTTGGGTGATATTTGCTGGGAATCATTAGAAGTAAAGCTTTATAAACATCCTACCTACTTTAGTCCTGTACAGATTATTATGGGGATTATACATTTTGTAAATGAAGAAAAATAATCCAATTATTGAGTAAATTAAGAGTAAAACCGTAATTGTTAGGGGTCATAATTATACTTGGCAGCTGTAAACAGAACACAGCTAATGCTAGTTTAACTTAAAAAAAAAACAAAAAAACTTAAAAAGCTTGTATGTAAAACAAATCCAGGATACCTCCCTACCCCCAAAACAATTCCAGGATACAAGAGCTGGAAGCTTTGGAATTTATTTTGTCTAATTCTACCTTACTATTTTTGTGGAAATCAAAGCAAATTTTATGCCCCATACATTTATTAAACATTGAAAAGATAAATGCTAAGTTTTGTGCTAATCCATTATGATGCAAAGTTGAATAAAAACCTTGCTGTAAGGAGCGTATAGTATACAGTGTAAGTAGTTTAATAGCGTACAATCAAAATGGGATTAGGGAAATGTTTGTGAAAATCAGTTTGGACTTTAATCATATTTTCTTTCTCTCTTTTTTTTTTTTTGAGATGGAGTCTTGCTCTGTTGCCCAGGCTGGAGTGCAGTGGCGTGATCTCAGCTTACTGCAGCCTCCACCTCCCAGGTTCAAGCAATTCTCCTGCCTCAGCCTCTCGAGTAGCTGGGATTATAGGTGCCCACCACCATGCCTGGCTAACTTTTTGTATTTTTAGTAGATACAGGGTTTCAACATGTTGGCCAGGCTGGTAACGAACTGCTGACCTCTGGTGATCTGCCCGTGTTGGCCTCCCAAAGTGCTGGGATTACAGTCGTGAGCCACCGTGTTCTTTTTAAAGTTTTGGAGATAAGTCTTGATCTTGAGAGAAGAATATAGAAACAGACTTACAATTTGTGGTAATGGAGCCATGAATTAAAGGTGCCTGTCATTGAGAGTGAGAGTACATACTCCAGAGCCAAGCTACCAGGATTCAATTCTTGCTCCCTTAATACTGTGTAACTTTGGATAAATTAATGTCCGTATGCCTCAATGTCCTCATGGGTCAAATAAAGATAATAATAGTTACTACCTTACAGATTGTTAAGGATAAATGAGTTATAAGTTAATATATGAAAGGTGCTTAATAATAGATGAACACAAAAAAGTACTATTTAAGTGTTTGCTTTTGTTGTTGTTGATAAAGTTGTGAAGGAATAGCCAGAAGAAATGAAAGAGTTCGAGAGGCTGGGAGAGGTGATTACTGTATTAAGACTGAGGGGATAAAACTCCAATGTGAATATAAGGATTGTTCCCTTTTTAAGTGAAAATAAACTTTCACTTAGCTATCTTTATGAGAAACATAATGGAGAAATAACACTTTTGTGTTATAAAGTACAAAATAGCAATTAAAATATAACCTGTAATGGGTCATATTTCTTTGATAATTTGAAAATTTGATAATAAATGTTGATACGGTTTGGCTGTGTCCCCACCCAAATTCTCTGTTGTAGCTCCCATAATTTCCAAGTATTATGGGAGAAAGCCAGTGGGAAATAATTGAATCATGGGGGTGGTTTCTGTCATACTGTTCTCATGGCAGTAAGTCTCACAAGATCTGATGGTTCTGTAAGGGGAAACCCCTTTCTCTTGGTTTTCATTTATCTCTTACTGCTGCCATGTAAGATGTGTCTTTCACCTTCTGCCAAGATTGTGGGGCCTCCCCAGCCACATGGTACTGTGAATCCATTAAACCTCTTTTACTTTATAAATTACCCAATCTCAGGTATGTCTATCAGCTGCATGAGAACAGACTAATACAGTAAATTAGTACTAGTAGAGTGGAGTGCTGCTGAAAAGATACCCAAAATGTGGAAGCACTTTGGAACTGGGTAGCAGACAGAGACTGGAACAGTTTGAAGGGCTCAGGAGAAGACACGAACATGTGGGAAAGTTTGGAACTTCCAAGAGACTTGTTGAATGGCTTTGACCAAAATGCTGATAATGATATGGATGATGAAATCCAGGCTGAGGTGGTCTCAGATGGAGATGAGGAACTATGGAGATTTGGAACTCTTTGGGAAATTGAGTTAAGGTGACTCTTGCTATATTTTAGCAAAGAGACTGGTGACATTTTGAGCTTGCCCTAGAGATTTGTGAAACTTTTAACTCACAGAGATGATTTAGGTATCTGCAGAAATTTCTAAGCAGCAAAGCATTCAAGAGGTGACTTGGGTATTGTTAAAGGCATTCAGTTTTAAAAGGGAAACAGAGCGTAAAACTTTGGAAAGTTTGCAGCCTGACAATGCGACAGAAAAGAAAAACCCATTCTCCGAGGAGAAATTGAAGCTAGCTGCAGAAATCTGCATAAGTAGCAAAGAGCCAACTGTTAATGCCAAGACAATGAGGAAAATATCTCCAGTGCACATCAGAGACCTTTGCAGCAGCCCTGCCCATCACAGGCCCAGGGGCCTAAGAGGAAAACATGGTTTCATGGACCAGGCCCTGGCCCCCCCGCTGCTGTGTTTTGCCTAGGGACTTGGTACCCTGCCTCCCAGCTGCTCTAGCCATGGCTAAAAGGGGCCAAGGTACAGCTCAGACCATGGCTTCAGAGGTTGCAAATCCTAAGCCTCAGCAAATTTCACATGGTGTTGAGCTTCCAGGTACCCAGAAATCATGAATTGAGGTTTGGGAACCTTCACCTAGATTTCAGAGAATGTATGGAAATGCCTGGGTGTCCAGGCAGAAGTTTGCTGGAGGGATGGAGCCCTCAAAGAGAACCTCTGCTAGGACAGTGCAGGAGGGAATTGTGGGCTTGAAGCCCCCACACAGAGTCCCCACTGGGGCACTGCCAAGTGAAGCTATGAGAAGAAGGCCATTGTCCTCCAGACCCCAGAATTGTAGATTCACTGACAGCTTGCACTGTGCACCTAGAAAAGCTGCAGACATTCAATGCTAGCCTGTGAAAGCAGCCAGGAGGAAGGCCATACCCTGCAGAATCACAGGGGCAGAGCTGCTCAGGACCGTAGGAACTCACCTCTTGCATCAGTGTGACCTGGATGTGAGATGTGGAGTCAAGGGAGATCATTTTGGAACTTTAAGATTTGACTGCCCCACTTGATTTGGGACTTGTGTGGGACTTTTTGTGCCTTTGTTTTCACCCACTTCTCCCATTTGGATTGGGTGTGTTTATCCAGTGCCTGTACCGACGTTGTATCTAGGAAGTAACCAACTTGCTTTTGATTTATAGGCTCATAGGCAGAAGGGACTTGCCTTGTCTCAGATGAGACTTTGGATTGTGGACTTTTGAGTTAATGCTGAGTTAAGACTTTTGGCACTATTGGGAAGGCATAATTGGTTTTGAAATGTGAGATTTGGAAGGAGGGATTTTGTAACATGAGATTTGGGAGGTGCCAGAGCAGAATTATATGGTTTGGCTGTGTCCCCACCCAAATCTCATCTGTAATTGTGGCTCTCATAATTCCCACGTGTTGTGGGAGAGACCCAGCGGGAGATAATTGAATCATGGGAGTGGTTTTTCTCTGTGCTGTTATCATGATGGTGAATAATAGCTCTGGCAAGATCTGATGGCTTTGTAAGGGGAAACTCCTTTTGCTTGGTTTTCATCTCTCTCTTGCATGCTACCATGATTGTGAGGCCTCCTCAGCCACATGGAACTGTGACTCCATTAAATCTCTTTTGCTTTATAAATTACCTAGTCTCAGGTATGTGTCTTTCAGCAATGTGAGAACAGACTAATGCAAGTGTATGTAATTGAATAAATGTATATATTTGAAAAAGTAAACTATAGGGTTTATAGCAAATAAAATGTTGATTTCTTGTTGTTGTTGTTGTTGTTGTTGTTTGTAGAGATGGGGTCTCGTTAAGTTATGCAGGTTGGTCTCAAACTCCTGGGCTCAAGTGATCCTCCCACCTCAGCCTTCCAAAGTGTTGGGATTATAGGCATCAGTCATTGTGCGCAGCAGCATTTTATTTAATATAGCTAAATTTTATTGCCACAAAGTATTTGGGCTTACACCCCAGTATTTACAATGGTATTCAGTATTAAACAAGTAGTTTTAGTGGCTTTGATCTAAGGTATTGAAAACAATAAGAGGCTGTATAGTTTTATTTTTGTGACAGATAGTTTTATCAAGATAAGAGATTACTCTTCTACAGATGAAATATATTATTTGCATTAATTTTATTTTTTATTGTACTTTCAAGGTAAGTGAGCCAAGAGCACACAGGCAAACTGGGGACTACAGTAACTGCTACATGCCCCCTCCCCACGTTTTTCCTGGGTTTTCATTTAAAATTAAAGTTTCAGTGTTGGTTACATAAAGTAAGTTTTCAAGATAATGTGCCAACAGGCATTGAAGCTTAAATTGGGGGAAAGGGATGGGATTTTCCTTAGACTGGCTTATAATATTTATGGATCCTCTTTCCAGCTTTGCCAGTGGATATTTTAGAGGTTATTGGGTTTGGGGGAAACTTAAAGTTCAAACACAAAGAGAAGATGGTATTGCTTGCACCATCCATGCTGCTAATATGACTCATTATGTAATTCTCTAAGATTAGTCCTCCAGTATCTCCTTGTATTGACTCAGGATATTTAGAGTAAGGGTCTCACCTGTGTTGTAGCAATAATCATTGGCCGATCTTAAAGGGTTTTTCAGTGAATAGAAGCAGTCTTCATGTTCTAAAAGCCAAACAGATGTAGTAAATCACTTGGTACTCTTATTATCTGGAAGAATAGACCCGAGTGAGATTTCCTTTAAAGATCTGTTCTTCTCCTTGAGGAATGTGTGTTTCATAGTCCAGAAGAATTAACTTCTGTGTAAAAGTAGTTATGGATTATTTGTGGTATCAGTTAAATGAATTTAGGTCCCTACTACAGTAGTTTACATTAAGAAAATGATGTGTTAAGAAGAAGAATAAACGTTTTTAGTGGTAATATGACACTTGGTAAGAGGATTTGTGATTTCCTGTGGTTTAAATATTTATTTTGTGTTTGTTTTCCTCTCTTCTTTATGAGTAAATTAAATTTGCTGGTATTTGTCTTCTATTGATTCTTGATATGTTAGGTATAGTCATTACTTAGCTCTAGAAGTTACTGGGGATCATTATCTAACACCTTTTAAGTTATGTACAAATTATATGTTTCATGAGTTTTTCATAGTCTCCAAGCATACCAGACACACAGTACATTTGTGATTTCCCCTTACTTTGATATTATTAACTATTGCCAGAATTAAATGAATTGTTCCCATGTGGTAGAACTTAAACTAAGATTTACTTTGACTAGATTTGTTTTTTCCTGCTATATTATTTTTTATTTCATTTTAGTTATCAGTACAAGATACACTTGCTGTGTTTTTTTTTGTTGTTGTTGCTGTTGTTGTTTTTGAGAGATAGTCTTGCTCTGTTGCCCAGGCTGGAGTGCAGTGTTGCGATCTCAGCTTACTGCAACCTCTGCCTCCCAGGTTCAAGCAATTCTCTTGCCTCAGCCTCCTGAATACCTGGGATTACGGATGTGCACCACCACACCCAGCTAATTTTGGCATTTTTAGTAGAGACAGGGTTTCACCATGTTGGCCAGGCTGGTCTTGAACTTCTGACCTTGTGAGCCACCGTACCCGGCCACACTTGCTGTTTTGAAACTGTTGTGTTTAAGTATCTTTACTGAAGTGTTTTGAACAAGTAATTTCTTACTGCTTTTACAAATCTGGAGCTTGAAACTTAAAATATAAGTTTCAGTGATTCATTATCAACATATTTAAAATGAGCACTGTCCTTGGAAAAGAGAAATGATTGTTATCATTATGTATGCCTGTTAAGTTAATCATATATTTCTCTCTGCTATTCAAGAAGAATCAGTGTTTGTGTTTTGTTGTTGTTTTATTCTTTAATCCATGTAAGTTTCTTACTGTTCTGTACCCTGCATATCTACCAGGGTTCACAGTAACCAAAAGTGATTACAAAGAAGTAAAGTATCTTTAGTATTCAAAGCTTTCAACATTCTTATAAGCCTTTAATAACATTTGTTTATAATAAAGCAAAATTGGTTGGATTTTAAGTATTTACCACTTGTGTTTCTTTTGGCTAATACTATGTTGGTTGAAAGAGAGCAAAGCAATTCAGAAATGCTAATGTGATTTAACAGTTGGTTAAAGTTAATGGGAATATAGTACTTGCATAACCTTTTCTAGAGGCTGAGGCTGAAGAATCGCTTGAACCCAGGAGGTGGAGGTTGCTGAGATCATGCCACTGCATTCCAGCCTGGGCGACAGAGTGAGACTCCATCTCAAAAAAAAAAAAAACAAGAAAAAAGAAAGTATGACAGTAGCTTAAGTATAAAGAGTACTGTCAATGTAAGCTGTACGGCCTTGTCAGAGAAGGGACACTAAAGATCGGGGAACAGGAGGAACTAACTTCTTCAATACTTAAAATTTCATTGGAACTTGAATCAAACTTTTCAGTGCCTTTTTTCTTTTTATGGAATAATTCATTTGAGTACCTTAAGTGAAGGGCAGTGGTATATTTCTCCTTCCACATCAGTCTTGTCCCACACTTAGATATAAAATACTTCTAAGAATGTTGACATGTTTAGGTTTTGTTTAGAAGATTATTACTCATCTGTCTCAGATTAGAGACTTTCTTTGGTTAAAAATAATTAAACAGAATAATAATATGTATTATATATGTATATACATATCTTTCTAATGGTAATGTTCTGTGGAATTTTTCTCACACATTGTAATTATGATCTGCAGTACTGAATGCCAGTAACTGTGCATCCACAGGATGGCAGTGTGGTAACATTTTCATGATGTAATAAATGATTTACAACACTATTGGTATCATGCATTTCCTTAGAGCTCACCACTTCGATGGAATGCTTTCTTCTTCTAATCTAAAGGGTAAGAAAAGTAGGTTTACATGGATGGATAGAAAGGTGTTATAGATGGGGATAGTCAGGGATCTTAAAGAGTTCATTGGGAGGAGAATTGGTAGAGGATGGTCATTATGGGTTTGTCTTGTTGAAGTCTTCTGAAAACACTAGAGAGCAGTACCAGACGTTAATTATCTCTTAGATGTCCATGTCAAGAAGAGAAGAGTTCTTAAGTTTTATAGAGCCTTTCACCCCACCAAATGTTACATGACCTTCCTTCCTTATATTATGGTTGTTTACATCTTAACTCTTACAGAATAGGATTGATCTTAATAGAATTTTCTGTTTTTAGATTATCTTGACCCTACTAAAGTTAATGTTTAAATGCATAAATTGAAGAGGTAATTTCTAAATACGTGTTAGATGCTATAGTACAAAGTCTGGCAAAAAGTGTTTATTTTCATTTTGCAGTGGAGAGTTTGTTTGTTTGTTTTGAGACAGTTTCACTCTTGTTGCCCAGGCCGGAGTGCGATGGTGCAATCTCAGCTTACTACAACCTCTGCCTCCTGGGTTCAAGTGATTCTCCTATCTCAGCCTCCTAAGTAGCTGGGAGTTCAGGCATGTGCTACCACGCCCAGCTAATTTTTTGTATTTATAGTAGAGACAGGGTTTCTCCATATTGGTCAGGCTGGCCTCAAACTCCTGACCTCAGGTGATGCACCCGCTTCAGCCTCCCAAAGTGCTGGAGTGACAGGCGTGAGCTACCGTGCCCAGCCAAGATTGTGTTCATTTTTAAGAATTGAGTTACTTCACCGTTTCTTTTACTCAAATATACCTAATTTCTTACTTACTATATCTTAAAATGTAGATTTGTAAATGAGATTCAAATTGAGGTATAGCAATGGATATGTAATTTTACAGATTCAAGCAAAGCAGTCCTTATTAAGCAAGGTATTTGTGGTATTTGACGCGTTATCTGGCAAGCAGTCTTTCAATTTATTTATTGGCAGTACAGGTTGAATACCCCTAATTTGAAAATCCAAAACTTTCTGAGCGCTGATAAGATGCTCAAAGGAAATGCTCACTGGAGCATTTCCTGTTCTGGATTACCAGATTGGGTGTGCTCAACTGTTAAGTATAATGCAAATATTCCAAAAATCCAAAAAACTTCTAGTCCCAAGCATTTTAAATAAGTGATATTCAAACTGTTTTGTCTGTGTACTGAGGAGTGCTGTAACAGAACACATATCTCCAATATGTAAATATCTCAGGATCAGTGATCCAAACAATGTAAAAAATAGGGACCTGGGGGTCCATTTCTCTTAAAATGCTTATATTTGGATTGTTGCAGATATCACATTTATCAAATTTGTTTCATTGGTGCTGGTATGTAGGTATGAATGAGACTAATAGAAATAGAGAAGTTTCAGGGTAAAATATTGTTGAAAACGTGTCTATTAGCTCATCTTTATTTAGCATTAACCTATGTTTACCAACTAATACAAATTAAAGTCCCACCTGGGCTTTTTTATTTCTGGACACTTTTTCTTGAACTCTTCATCACTCTTATATTAAGTTGAACTCTAGTGCATCTGCTTTTGTATAAAGTGTTTTCTACTTTACTAATGACAGTAAATATCTGAGAAGTTGCATGGAAGTGCTAAATCGAGAGTATTATTAGGCCTACTCTTCTCTCTTCAAATATGCCTGGAAATGAATTTGAGCAAAATGTCTGAGAGGAAACTTCTTCTCTAGTTACCAAACATGGGATTGCTAAAATTTTTACGTTGTCAAGCAAAGTGTGGCTCCATTTGAAGAGAGTAAAAGTGTGAATAGGGCCATGAATATGTATTTGCGTACCCATATATCTGCTAGTGATTATTTCTGGAGAATGTGACTTAGAGGGAAATAAGTAGGGTGGAAACTTTTTCGCTTTTTACTTTAAAACAAAAACAACACCTATTACCTTTGCAGTTAAACCAGTAATCCATACAGACAGAGGCAGATTTGTGGTTATCATGGGCCGGAAAGAGGAGATAATGTGGAGTAGTAAGAGCTTTATGAGTGTAGAGCTTTCTTTTGAGGTGATGAAAATTCTTTGGGACTATCGAGGGGTTAGTGGTTGCACAACTTTGTGAGTGTACTCAATAAATACCCCTGAATTGTTCTCTTTAAAATGGTTAGGTCATGTGACTGTCACCTCAGTTTTTTTAAGAGGGCTTTTTCATTCAGTTTGTATCATTTCTTATATTGAATTTAAATTCTGTGACAGTGTTAGAGCATTCAGTGTTTATTTGTACTCAGAAGAAAGAAATCCAGCTTTAGAGGTGATTGTGGTGTTTCAACATAAGTGGACTTAGATGTAATAAAAGCATAAATGACATAAGGTTTTCTCAGGCCTAGTCAATTTCTAGTTGTGCCTTTATGTGTTCAGTATTTGTCTAGGGTTTGATTTCTCAGCTCTGGATATCTGAAAGTCCTGTTGATCATAGAATCTTAGTTTATAATCGTTTGGGAGGGATCTACAAATCTTGTCCAGCCCACATTCTGTAGTGAGGAAACTGAAGCTTTTGCTGTTAAGTAGACAATTCAGGTCATGTGACCGGGAAATTCTTGTTTAACTTTGATTACATTTGGGTTTGAGTACTTCATAGAGGGTAATTCCATTCCTACATTAAAGTGTTTGGAAAGAACATTATCTGTTGGATTACTTCTGTTGTCTTTTCTAGACAGCTGGTCCTCCACTAGCTTGATATCAATGGAAACTTTACTTACTTTGGTCCTTCCTATTAAATTTATGAGCTTCTTATTGTTTTCCTAACACTGTGGTCATCTCTTATCATATAGATTATGAGGCAACTTAACATTTGAACCAGTAGCCCATAACTTAACCTTCTCTAGATGGGTTTCCTTTAAAAACAAATAAAGATTCTTTCTCATCTAAATTGGTTGAGGAGGAAAGTGTATGCAGTATGCTACACAATGTATAGGATACACAAATAGGTGTTTTCATAAATATATCCCCAATCTTTGTTTTTGATAGAGTAGTTTATTTGCCAAAAACTGAGTATTAAATATTCTTATAAAATGATGTATAATCTGTATAAATGGAGTAATTTATACATTATCTTATTTCAGACAGGCTTTACCTTTATTTCTAATGAATTTTTAGTTTCAGCGACTTCAAATACTTTCTCTCTAATCAGCTGCCTAACAGTGATCTGTGAATATCTGAATATAAAGCAAGTATTTAACACAAATTGTAATCCCTCCCCAGTTTCGTCATCCATTTAGATCGACGAGAATGCTATAATATACTTAGTGTCCAAAGCAAGTAAATTTCCTTTATTAGATGCTAAGTTCAATAGCTGGTCTGTATAATGATTTACTTCTGTGTACTTAGTTCTTTACTTACAGAAAACTTAGTGGACGTATAAAATTTTTTAACTCTTAGTACTATACAAAGAGTATTGTGGTGTAATAAAAAAGATATGAAATACCTGAGAGCTTTTAAGACAGTAGCAGGTGTTCATACATGGTGGTGGTGATGAGTATTAAGTCATGTATTTTGGATTAAAGCCAATAGAACTGGTATTTACTTAATTTTATGTATATATTACTTAGTTTCTTGAGTCATATTTATGATTACTAATGGTAGATCAAAACAAATTTGATTCCATTTCTGGGAAAGGAAAGCAAGACAAGTCTCAAACTATTGTAATGATCTGCGAAATACAGTACTTAATATTTTTTAAAAATGGATAGAATATCACGATCTGTAATGTATGGTTAACAATCAAATGCACATCTAATAAAAGTGATTTCAAGATTCTGTTCTTCAGTTAATACTTTGCTGAAAAACAAGATTTACATATATATTTATATTTTGGGTACTTAATGGTAGTAGTAAGTTATCCTTGTTTCCTATTTTGTCTTCATAGCATATAGCACTTTCTACATTGTGGGTTTAATATTATCCATGCAGATACCTTTTGTGGGATTCCAGCCAATCAGAACAAGTGAACACATGGCAGCTGCAGGTATGAAAAAAAATATGTTTTTTTCTTCTAAAGAATATATGGATATGTTATTGGTAATCTTCCAAGATATGACAGTTTTTGATCATTTTGGTTGTTGCAATGACAACCAAAATAATCTGAGTCACAATTATGGGAAATCTGTAGACAAAAATTTTATCAGAGATTCTCAATGCAAGCTTCACGACCCATTGGAAGTCCATGGGTAGTTATTTTATTTGTAACATCTGAACACTGATACTATATGAATACCAGTATATAACTTTCAGAGGTGGTGTTTCTATAGAGTTTTTTTTTTTTAATGAGATTTTCAGTGGAGTCTGAATCAATCCCCATCTTCTCTGAATAGTTAAGAATCACTTTCTTACTAATATATAGCACTTTAAAATCTATGAAATGCTTTTACTTAGATTTCAGAATGGAGGTTGGCACTTTACCAAGTTGTAATTTGAGACACAGAGAGATATATATTTAGTTTTGTGTACATAATAATGAATAGCAGTGTCTATGTAGATATACAATCACCTGTCTTATGCATATTCATTCCAACATTTCCTAAACTCTAAATTTTTGGTAATACTTATTTAACCGTTGTAAAATGGACTTTTAAAAACAACTCTCAAAATTGAATTTATTTTTAAAAATTAATGTTCTAGATGGTTGAGGATTCTCACATCATCTTTGTTTAAAATTTTATGTTTAATGTTTTTGTATCATGTTTTATACTTTTTGAGAATCCGTTTTTTGCAATCATTTCTTTAGTTTTGTATATCTTAGCACTCACCTTTTTATTTACTAACGTAGGGGAGGAAAGATTATTATCTTTCCCTGAATGATCAAAAGGTTGATGGCTGAGACCCCTATAACAAAAGACAGATCAACAAGAGAAAAGCATACATATGTATTTACTATAAATTTTACATGACACAAGAGCTTTTCAGAAGTGAAAATTTTGAAAAAGCAGGGAAACTGTATTTTTATGCTTAGGTTTGATGAAGAGTGGACAGTCATGTGGAAATAAGACTGGACAAAGAGAAGTGTGATCTAATGGCAATAGACTGGGAAGAACTTAAGGCCTATTTGTTCATATTCTTCTTGGTGTCTCTGTGTCTTCATCTTTTCCTCCGGGTATTAGAAGGACCCCTCTGGAATGAGGATCTTATAACCTACTTACAGGAAGGTCAGAGAATTATTTTATGACCTGCCTCAGGGGAGAACAAACAGAAAAAAGACAAGAGAAACTTTCTAGCTTCTGCTGGTTTCTCAAATCTCAAGGTGCCATGATTTGGCGTGGTGCGGCGTGAGCCCTGATACTAATTTAGAATCTTGTCTAAATGTGTAACTAAGGTCACATCTTATTACTCAGCCATAAACAGTAACTACATATCAAAATTATCCTGATCATAAGTCTTTGTATCCTTCAGCACAACAAATTGGGGGATTGTTTTTCAATGATTTTTTTAAAATTACTTTCCCCCAGAAATCCCCCCTAAAATATAGGGAAAGGGGAGGAACTTAATATGTTAAATAGGCTTGTCATTCAAATGGGATTTTTTTTTTCCTTTGGTTCGGTATATGTGTGAGGAATCTGATTATTAAAAAAAAAAAAAGTAATAGAATTTTTTGGATGTATTAATTGATTGGGTAACTGTCATTAGACAAAGAAAATGTTGGCTGGATGAAATAACTAGTCTTTGATATGAATGGTACAGGACATTCTAAGAAGTTCTTTCAAATCAAAGTTTTTAAATGGGCTTGGAAAAGTGCTTTGTTGATTATATGACCCTTTTCTTTAATTAGGTGTCTTTGCGTTGCTGCAAGCTTACGCTTTCTTGCAGTATCTGAGAGACCGATTAACAAAACAAGAGTTCCAGACCCTTTTCTTTTTGGGTGTATCATTAGCTGCCGGTGCTGTGTTCCTCAGTGTCATCTATTTGACTTATACAGGTAGGTGTTATCACCTGTAGGATGTGAATCTTATCTATACAAACAGCATAAAAATAATAGCCAAAGGTTCTAAAATCTGAATAATAGCATTACTACAAAGTGATTTTTTTTTTTTTTTTTTGAACAGTGTGTAAGATTCTCTTCATGCCCAAACTCTAGTCAGTTTCCTCTGAAGGCTCTTGTCAACTAAGCCCTGACTTTTGGACTTACCCCTTGCTTGCTTAGGATTTTGATCATTTGGTTCAGGTATCAAGAGCTAAACACCAAATGCAAATTGTTACCCACTTCCTTGAAGTGTCTTTTTNTGCCTGTAAGGAAGTCATTATGAACTCCAAGTTTTGGGGATGGAACATCCAAGCTCAGGGAAATCTAATGACTTGCCCAAGGTCAATAATTCATAGTTTTAGATAATCCAATCAAGGCCCCTTGCTTGCTTAGGATTTTGATCATTTGGTTCAGGTATCAAGAGCTAAACACCAAATGCAAATTGTTACCCACTTCCTTGAAGTGTCTTTTTTTTTTTTTTTTTTGAACAGTGTGTCTTAATTTTGCGGCATCAAGCTCTGATAAATCTACTTTTAAGCATCCTTCTCTTGCTGGATGAATAGGCCCAAACTATGAAAAGAAAAAAAAAAAATCAGTGCTTCTGTTATTAACCTGCTATATTCTCACCTTCTCTTGCATGCACACACACACACTATCTTTCTCCCCTGCTTTTCAGCAGTGTACTAACAGAATCAGTTTCAGTCTGCTTCTGGATTCTAAGTTACTTTCTAACCTTGATTTACCAGTTCTTAGATACAAATGAGATTTTTTCTAAATGTATTCTATCAAATTAATGTACCAGCCTAGCTCACAAAATCATAAAGGATTGACAGGAGTAAAAGCCATGAGTATTTAAAATCATGTTTGGATTTATCTGGTGGGATATGGGATACTGGATTAGATCATTTAGAAATTCCCTTCCCCGCCTCCTTTTTTTTTTTTTTTTTTAAATGATCTGGTCTTGTTTAATGCCTTAGCCTTATTAGTCAACTAAAAGCTTAAGAGAGAACTGGAAAACTTTCTGCAACTTTATCTCAAGTGTGTTTCTCTAGAAATGGGTTCTCCATGGATATTGTTTTTATTTGATCACTACCTTATTTTTCCTCACTGCCAACAATCTGAAATAGGTTGACACCTATAAAAGAAAACTGAAATTCTTTGAACATTAATTTAAATCAATCTATAATTAACAATAAACATAAAGGCAGTAAAAGATTTACAGAATGATAAAAAGGCAGATTGATTTCCTCCGTGTTTTTCCTTCCAAGGTTACATTGCACCATGGAGTGGCAGGTTTTACTCATTGTGGGATACTGGGTAAGTGCAGTTATGTTATTTGGCATCATATTTATTGAAATAACCCTTTTCCTTTGTTTTTATCTGTTTTGTCTTTCACTCAGTTCTTGGGCAACATTTCTAAGATACCAAAGATATGCTAGTTTAGTAAATGCTAAATTCCTTATATTTTATGTTTGTTATGATACCTGTTTTGAATGCACCTTTAGTATGAAATGTAAGCTGGATATTTCTCTTCTGCATTGGCAACTCCTTGTTTTAGTTTTGTTTGTAAAAATATTTAGGTAAACTTTGTGCAGTTTAAAGATTGATTTTTATTTTACCTAATGTAAAATTTTCATCATTTAGTAATTTTTTATTATTAAGAATTGTTAAGGATGCTGTGTTATAATTTAATTGCCGTAGATAGGAAGAAAATTTAATTTTTTTCTAATACCATCTGATCTAAGTTTGTTTTGTTTTTTAGATCTGTGAAACACAAGAGAATATATATCTGCTGTGTTTTTTTTTAGAGTGCTCTTATAAAATGAATTAATAAATTTGGTTTTGAATTAGACTAGTTCAATAAAACTTTTCATCTCTAAAATATTTTCCTGGAGATAAGAAAATATCTGTTGATTAGAATTTTTGCCCCTCCTCTGTTCCTGCTGTTCTGTCTTGTTACTCCCCAGGTGGCTCAATAAAAAACAATTTATTGAACAGACATGCTTTCTGATGTGATACCAGAAGGACCCTTGTCCAGGTTTAATTAAAGGACATGAGCAAATTATGTTTGAATGATTAAAGTAACAGTTAGACACATATTTCAAGAGTTCAGCCTGTGGATCACTAAAGAATTTGAAGGATAACCCAAGTTGTAGACTGTTACTCTGATTAGGTTAAGTTACCAGGTTAACTTGTGCAGTTAGATTTATTCTTACTTTCTGAACTTTAATTGACAACTTTAGAATCGAAGGGTGTTTCAGTAATAATTTTTTCAGTCCTTTCCATTTCCTTCACCTGCCTCCATGCCCGCTCTTGTCAAGCAAGGCATTGTCATTGTGTAAAGTGTAATTATTGGGTAAAGTATTACTGCTACAGGTTGAGTATCCAAAATCTGAAGTGCTCTAAAATCATAAACTTATTGAGATGCTAAAAGGAAATGCTTATGAAGCATTTTAGAATTTCAGATTAGAGATGCCGAACTGGTAAGTATAATGCAAATATTCTATAATCTGAAACACTGCTGGTTCTAAACATTTCAGATAAAGGACATTTAGTCTGTAGTAGTAATTCCAAAAGGTAATGAGACTCATCGATGCAAGCATGAGAAATGCTGACTTAAACTGCAGAACAAATTCCCGTTTGAAAAGAGATTTTTGTATTGGAATTCAGAGGCAACGTTCTCATGTCTGGACATAGATAATTCTCTCAATTTTACAGAGGGCATGTTAGTTGTAGTTTTACCAGTGTAGACCAAATAGATCTGTATCCAGTATAGCTGGTTATCTTGGATGGCATATTTAAATAAGAAGGGATAGGGAGTAGGTACCATTTCTACAATCAACAAGATTTCTTCATCTAAAAGGAACTCCTGTTTTATCACTTAATTGTAAATAATATTAACTTTTTTAATACTAGGTATGCAAAAATACACATTCCAATTATTGCATCAGTGTCTGAGCATCAACCTACGACTTGGGTGTCTTTCTTCTTTGATCTACATATTCTTGTATGTACCTTCCCAGCAGGCCTATGGTTCTGCATCAAAAATATCAACGATGAAAGAGTATTTGGTAAGAGAGGTTTTTAATGAATACTTTATGAAATAATTATTTTTCTTCTTGAGATTATTTACTTTAAAGTTTTGTTTTCTTTGTTTGACTATATATATTCAAGATAAATTTTCTCTCCTATTTTGCTTAGGTCCTTAACCAAGAAAAATTCATTGAGGGTCTGGGCGCAGTGGCACACGCCGGTAATCCCAGCACTTTGGGAGGCCAAGGCGGGTGGATCACCTGAGGTCAGGAGTTTGAGACCAGCCTGGCCAACATGGTGAAACCTTGTCTCTGCTAAAAACACAAAAATTAGCTGAGCATGGTGGCAGCACGCCTGTAATCCCAGCTACTCAGGAGGCTGAGGCAGGAGAACTTCTTGAACCTGGGAGGTGGAGGTTGCAGTGAGTCAAGATCACACTACTGCACTCCAGCCTGGGAAACAGAGCAAAACTCTGCCTCCAAAAAAAAAAAAAAAGAAAAAAGAAAAAAGTTCATTGAATTTGTATTAGGTATTTTAATTGTTTTAATTTAGGAGTAGTATATAAATTTTACCTTCAATTTATTATGGTTTCTGAGAGGTTAATGTTATCATTATGGTTTGTGTTTGAGAATTGAAATTTTTAACTTTGTTGACAATAGTCTTGACTTTGTTTTCTGAGTAAAATTTTATTTAAGTACGAAGAAGCCTTTAGGGACATTCATCATCCAGATTTCAGAGCAAAGTCCATTTTATAATGGAATAAGGATCACCTTTCAGTAAACATCCTCTTTATTGATAGATTTGTGTTTTTCCAACTAATAAGACTTGAAATACAGAATACTAAAAAGCCAGGTATTTAGGATCCAATATTTCTAATATAAAAGGACAAAATAAGCAGCTATCAAAGGCTTCTATGTGATTTAGTCATATAAGAAATGTGCTGTGGTGGTTTTGAATGAGATCAAAACTGACTGAGAAAAGCTTTGTAACATGCACAGGGTCACACCAGTCAGTAATTTGTAATGCTAGAAACTTATACAATTATGGGACCTAGACTGTGAGTGTCACATGAAGTTACTATTCTAGAGTGGAATCAGGAAAGAAGAACAGCACCTGTAGGGCTTCTGTTTAAAGGATGGCACACTCATTCTTCTCTGGTGGACTCTGGATAAGGCCCTGTTAATACTGCATCATTCAAGATTTAAACCTCATGACTCAGCAATCCCATTCCTATGTATATGTCTAAGAGAAGTGGGTGCCTGTGTCTACCAGAAGACATGTTTAAGAATGCACTAGTAATTTTATCTACAGCAACCCCTAATGATAAATATTACAAAGTCATCAGCAGTAGAATGAATAAATTTTTATATATCTGCAACAGAATACAACACAGCAATTAATAAAAGAACAGTATGGGTGGATAAAAGAAGCCAATACAAAAGAGAACATTTTTATGTGATTATATTCCTGTGAAGTTCAAGAATAAGGAATACTTATTCTTTAGAAGTTTAAATAGTGGTTACCTTTTTATAGGGGAGGGGCTTATTGACTGACAAGAGGCATGAGAACATATGAAAATGTTCTATATCATCTGGGCGCCATGGCTCACACCTGTAATCCCAGCACTTTGGGAGGCTGAGGCAGGTGGATCACAAAGTCAGGGGTTTGAGACCAGCCTGATCAACATGACACCCCGTCTGTACTTAAAAATACAAAAATTAGCTGGGTGTGGTGGCGCACACCTGTAATCCCAGCTAGGTGGGAGGCTGAGGCAGGAGAATTGCTGGAACCCCGGAAGCAGAGGTTGCAGTGAGCCAAGATCGCGCCACTGCACTCCAGCCTGGGCAACAGAGCAAGACTCCGTCTCAAAAAAAAAAAAATAGTTCTATATCATTTTAATGAGTTATAGTTACACAGGTGCGTATATATACAAATTCATTGAGATATACACTTAAGAATATGATGTGATGTGTTTTTTAGCCAGAAAAATATTTAGTATCAGATGAGATAGGAGCTTAACATGACTCATTGAATTTATAAAGTCATATATAACCTTCAGCGAGAAATGGTCGAGCCTTTTCCTGTGGTTAGCACATTATCCAGAAGGCTCTGGCTATTGGAAATTGGTTTCAAAATTTTTTTTTTGGGTTTCTTGGCAGTAACTTTGCAGGTTCCTCCTTTGATTAATACTTACGTTCTTCTCATCCCGATTTTGTAAAGCAGGCTTTATGCCAGATATTGGCACTGGATTTTTATAGATTTTAAACCTATAAATTTATTTTGCCTGGTGATGTCATGCATAAATGTTTTTATCTGTCAGCTATGGATTGTTTTATGTTATTGACAAATAATGAATTAGGTCTAATTCTTCATAACTAATGAAATTTGAATCATATACATTTTTCTAAACTGTTATATGTAGGTTTTATTTACTGAACACCAGTTATAATTTCTAAATGTGGCTAATTAACCAGTTGGTCAGTAGTATCAATTTAGAAACAATTAGACCATTTGTGAGACATTTATATAATTCCAGATTTGTTTTATAGTATGGTTTTAGGTATCTAGTTCAGTTTCCTGTGAACTCTTCTCTGTGACATATTGTAAGAGAATTTATCTTTGCAGTTGCTCTATATGCAATCAGTGCTGTCTACTTTGCGGGAGTGATGGTGCGACTGATGTTGACTTTGACTCCAGTCGTGTGTATGCTGTCTGCAATTGCCTTTTCAAATGTCTTTGAGCACTATTTGGGGGATGACATGAAAAGGGAAAATCCACCTGTGGAGGACAGCAGTGATGAGGATGACAAAAGAAACCCAGGAAATTTGTATGATAAGGTGGGGAATCTAAAGTAAGGCCTTTAAAGTTTTTATGTACTTTCTTAATTTTTTCCACCACAGTAAGAACTATACATATTAAGAAATGTTATTGATTTGGATAAACTATGACTTTCCTAGTTGGTCTCCACTGTTTGCCTCAAAATGTGAATTCTGGTCAGTCTTTTAGCTTAGAGTTAGAAAATAGAATGTAATCAGGAAGAAATTCTCACTTCTTTTTGGTGATTTATTCTATAAATAGTCAAGATATATACCCTTGTTAATATACCCTTCCATTTTTGAGAGCAAAAACCTGATGCTCTACTTACTTAAGATTTGGCGCTGTAAACTCTGAAACCACGTGGACAGACAAGTGCTTATCTTTGAGGTCTGTACTCAGTGCATTCTTTCAGAATATTTTTGGAACATATTTGATATTTGAGTGTTTGAACAGTAAAATGAAGGGAGTAAATAAAATGCCTTTTTAAAAGCACTCCAGTTCATTAGCAATAGGTAACAAGCCAATACAAGGTAATTTATTTTTGACCTATAGTTTCTCAGTTGGTGCAAGTGTGAAAAGGACTTGTAAGAATTAGAGCACTTGTCTTGGATGACATATTAAACTTTGCTATTTGAATATTGCCTAGGTTTTAAAGTACTAATAAGAAATTAAACTTCCCAGTATAGATATTAACTTTGAAATTCTTTCCTTCTATAAGATGAATGTAATTCGTAAAGATTTGTGTTAATAAGCCACATTCCTGATTTTGTGTTTGTTATTACCGTTGGGTTTTTTGTTGTTGCTTTGTGGCTTCTTAACCAGCCTTGAAATGTAGAACTTGTGACTTTTTCTATTCTGTCTTCCCTTTTTTGTTGTGGAAGGTGGTTTTTTAAGGTAATCGTAGTTTTAACAAGTCTGTTGGTTATAGGGTTTGGAAATTGGAAGACTAGATTCTGTTAATAGAGTTTTTTCCTATACTAAAATGGTACGTGGTTAAAATTATAGCTGAGCATGGCTATTTTCAGGATGTGGAATTAAGATTTTATAACAGTTGACATAATAAGATTTCACCAGAATGGGGTCATTTGGTTAATCTCCTTTATATTTAATTAAAATATAAGGACAACTGAGTTCGAAAGCTGCTTTTTACTGGAGATATTATTTTACTCTGTGACCACCTTCCGGACTGGTATATTCTCAGGAAACCTTATTCACATTTGACTTTAGAAAACAATCCATCACCCATGTAAGAATATCTGATGGTTATACATTTTCTGAGTCATAGAATTAAATTAATAGATAAATTGTCTCCCAGCTTTTTCCATTGAATGTCTTAATGAAGCAAGTCAAATAATGAATTTGTCTAACCAGTTTTTAAAATGTCTTCAGGCAGGTAAAGTGAGGAAACATGTAACTGAACAGGAAAAAACTGAAGAGGGATTAGGTCCTAATATAAAAAGCATTGTCACCATGTTGATGCTGATGCTATTGATGATGTTTGCAGTCCACTGTACCTGGGTGACAAGCAATGCCTACTCTAGTCCAAGTGTAGTCCTGGCCTCGTACAATCACGATGGGTAAGAAAAAAACTCGGATACAAAAACGTTTTATACTTATACTTCTTTGTCTCAAAGGATAGAATTGAAAAATAAATATTGTTTGTGATATTCTGCATTTGCTTTTTTGTTTTTAATTTTTGTAGGTACATAGTAGATATATATGTTTATGAGATACATTTTATGTATTTTGATACAGACATATGTAATAATCACATGTAAAATGGGGTTTCCATTCCCTCAAGTATTTATCCTTTTAGTTACAAATGATCAAGTTACACTCTTAGTTATTTTTAAATGTACAGTTAAATTATTTTTTACTATAGTCACCCTGTTGTGTTTGTACCCATTAACCATCCCCATGATCCACCCATCCCACCCCCACCTCCTCAGTCTAGTAACCATCCTTCTGCTCTCTGTGAAGCTTTGCATTTGAATCTGCCTTTCTTTGGCCTTTCCTCCACCTTTGGTGCCGTGAGTAGTAATCATTGTATTTCATGTTCTTTTCCAGAATATTTCTGCATTCATAATCATATACATCAGTTTTTCTCAAATGTGTGGTCTTTGTACACACAGCATCATCATTACCGTGAAAGTTGTTATAAATGTAAAGTCTTGACCTCACCCTAATGTCACTGAATTAGAAACCTGGGGCTTCAGCCTAGCAGTCTGGCTTAACAGGCCCAGGTGATTCAGATGCATCTAAAATGTAAAAACAACTGATTTTTATATCACCATGGCTTTAAACTACTGTTTCGCTTGGGAGCTTATTAGGCTTGCACACTATTAGGTCCTACCCCAGAACTACTGAATCAGAATCTGCTTTTCTATTGTTAAATACAATATGTGCAGGTGGTTTCAAGGCACATTAGTGTGAATAACACTGGTCTAGCTCTTCATTGTTTGACTTTATTTTTCTCATCAACAGATCCTTTTATTTACTACCATCCTTAAAATCTGAACATACTCAATGGTTTAATACCTCAAGATTGTAAGTTATCCTCTTCAAATTTGTGACATCTCATTTAAAAGAATATTGTGATTCTTTTCAGCACCAGGAATATCTTAGATGATTTTAGAGAAGCTTACTTTTGGCTAAGGCAAAATACAGATGAACATGCACGAGTAATGTCTTGGTGGGATTATGGCTATCAGATAGCTGGAATGGCTAATAGAACTACGTTGGTTGATAATAACACCTGGAATAACAGTCACATAGCACTGGTAAGGATTTGATAAACACAAGGTTACAAACAAATCTTTATTCACTACTTGGCAGTCAGGCTTCATCTGTGACTAAATAGGAAAAATGTGGGTGTACGCTGCTAAATTCTCAAAATACTTTTTTACACATATGTTGAATAAAGTGAGTTCAAGGTATGCTTATTTTGTTTCTAAGAATGGTACTAAGTATTCAGAATTGCAAGCTGATTTCTGGTAAAGTTTATGATAAATTTAGCTTACTGAAGAATTAGACAAAATCTGAAACTGAAAATGTTTGGCTTGGATTCTTCATGTTATAAACTAAAAATTATTTGCAAATATGTAAAGTAAATGCACTTCATGAATAGGCAAACTGTGTTCCTCTAGCTATTAAACAACAAATCTACATAAATTCATGTAATCACCGCTTTGTACGTCAAACATTTTAAATACAAAGACCAGTCTTAACCAAATGAATTCTATTTGTATTACTGTTGTAGCTAATTATCAGATGTGTGCTAGACTGGGGAGAGGAAATATATGCGCTAGCAAGATCACTGGCCAGCCCTGGCCTGCGGTTGTGAGAAATTGTTTCTTCTAAGCTTGCCTGCTTTCATCATAAAATGTTAATGTCATAGAACTTAATTATTAGCAAAATATTTGAACAGGTATTCTGAATTTTGACTATAAATTATAGTAGTTGAGAGGTTCATAAATTTCAATATATTTGAATTCCTAGGAAATCATTTCTACAGAAAGATACCATGTAAAACTCTTGATGAATTCCATGTTTTAATAAATATATACATTGATTTTTATGAATGTGGGAATAATTAAAAACATTCTCAGTTTTTTGTTTTTTAATTCTGCAGGTGGGAAAAGCTATGTCTTCTAACGAAACAGCAGCCTATAAAATCATGAGGACTCTGGATGTAGATTATGTTTTGGTTATATTTGGAGGGGTCATTGGCTATTCTGGTGATGATATCAACAAGTTTCTCTGGATGGTTAGGATAGCTGAAGGGGAACATCCAAAAGACATTCGGGTAAGAAACTAGATAATTTCAAGTATGTGAAAGATAGCTCACTGTGTCCAAGTAATTCTCTGATCTTGCTAATTACATTGTATTTGTTTAATAATCCTATCCTTCAGATTAGTTCCTTACCCTGACTTCACTACTTACTAAAGATACTAGAGGCATTTTCTAGGTTAAAGCTTTTCGAACTCACACCTGGTATTTCTATTCTCCCCTCTGAAGCAGTCCCTTGCCAAGACTTCGTACTTTTACGTCTCTTCACAGCCTGTCACTTTATCCCTTTCTTTCCATTTCCATTACTTCCACCCTATTTCTGACCCTTATGCTTGTAAACCTGAAATAGGATAGTAACCTTGAAATTCCTATCTTTGCCTTATCTTGTTTCCTCCCTCCCAGTGTAAGATGAAATTGATCATGTTGCATTTAGGCTCCAGAGACTTCAATTGATTAAGGCAAAGGGCCTTAAAACCAGACAGACATGAGCTAAAACTAAAACTGTCAACTTGGGCAAGTTATTTTATTCAGTCAATGTAATATGCTTTGGGCACTAGGCCTAGTTCTAGGATCTGGAATTAAAATGGTGATCAAGACAGACTAGGCTCTCTTTTGCCAAAAATAACTAATTTGTAGTGCCATTAATGAGAATTTATAGTAAAGTAGTTGAGCCTCAGCCTAGGGACTGGTACAAAATAGATAACCTCTGATAAAAGATTGGTATGAAGTGTAAACTCCTTAGCTTGGAATGCAAGCCTCTTCATGTTTTGCCTTCCTTTGCTACTCTCTTGTTCTTCTGCCACCTTTTTCCACTCTGCCAGTAGGTTCTAGCCCCTAAAACTTGCTTGGGGTTTCTTTCTTTAACTCTCCTGACACATGTGTTTTTACTGTTCGCTTTCCTGGAATACCTTCCCCACCACAGACTTGTCCCCTCTCCAAAAGCCCTTTTCTGGTATACTGACTTCTGTACTCATCAACAAATTATTTATATCTGTTTTGCAGGAGTCCCCAAACCCCAGGCCATGGACCAGCAGTGGTCCGTGGCCTGTTAGAAACCAGAACACGCAGCAGGAGGTAAGGAGCGGGTGAGTGAGCATTGCCACTTGAGCTCCACCTCCTGTCAGAGCAGCAGCGTTAGATTTCCATAGGAGCATACCTATTGTGAACTGCACATGTGAGGGATCTAGGTTGCATGCTCCTTATGAAAGTCTAATGCCTGATGATCTGAGGGGCAACAGTTTCATTTAGAAACCACCAGCCCCTCCTCCCCCGCTCCGCCTCCGACATCTGTGGAAAAATTGTCTTCCACAAAACCAGTCTCTGGCCAAAAAGGTTGAGAACCACTGCTGTTTTGTATTAGATTTGGTCTTACCCCTTTCACTTCTAAGAGCTCACAATGGGAGCTCTTAGAAGACATCCAGCATTGTGCTTTTACATGATGTAGGTACTAAAGATAAGAGTGATGGCCACCGATACAGAATAGAGGAATCTTTTGGGAAAATGTATGCAAGTGTTGTGTGATGGGGATGAAGTAAAGCCTCAGATTTCTGATCAAATGTAAATGCTGTAATGTTTTCCCTTAACTGTGATTAGTAAACATTATTTCTTTGTATTAATCTGAAATTTAATTCTTTCATACGTGGTTTTCATTTGTGGATTTGCTTTAGCAGTGTTAAAACTGTGACATGTGATAGATCACTGTTTCTTAATGAATGCATCGAACATTAGTATATACAGAAATTCTATGTTTCCATGCCTTTTTAATTATTTTTAAACTTCATGAATAGATAATACAGTCATATGGTTCAAAAGTAAAGTATAAGAGGATATACAATAAAAGTCTACCCCCCTAAAAAAAAGAAAGTTCCACTATAGTTAATAACAGTGTATTATGTACTTTTAGTTGCTAAGAGAGTAGATATTTCAGTGTTCTCACTACAACAAAATAAGTGTGATGATGCATATGTTAATTAGATGGATGTAGCCATTTCACAGTGCATATTTCAAAACATGGTGTGTACCATAAATATATACAAATTTATCTATCAGTTAAAAATGGGGGAAAAGGCCGGGCACGGTGGCTCAAGCCTGTAATCCCAGCACTTTGGGAGGCCGAGGTGGGTGGATCACGAGGTCAAGAGATCGAGACCATCCTGGTCAACACGGTGAAACCCCGTCTCTACTAAAAATACAAAAAACATTAGCTGGGCATGGTGGCGCATGCCTGTAATCCCAGCTACTCAGGAGG
>NW_016107336.1:7401387-7414546 GCF_001604975.1 Cebus imitator
AAAAAAAAAAAAAAAAAAAAAAAAATAGGGGGAAAAAAGTCCCTGGGAAATCACTATTTTCTTGTGATTTTTACTTCTAGCGAGCTATATACCCTGTTTACTTCATAATATGTCTTGGTGATCTTTTCATATTAGAATATGGAGAGCTTCTTCATTCTTTTGTTTACGTTTGCACAGCATGTTGCATTTTGTGTGTGTGTGTCATGTTTTATTTAACCTGTCTCTATTGATGGAATTTAGGTGGTTTTCAGATATTTTATTCTTAACTAACAATGGCATAATAACTTTCTGCATTCATTATTTTGGCCATATACAAGTATCTCTATAGGATTAATTCCTAGAAAAGGAATTTCTGAGTCAGAAATTGCATTTTTTTACCTAAATTGTTCCTCCTAGAGGTTAATTTATGTTAACCCCCAAAAAATTACCACAGTGGTTTTAACATTCTCTTCCAAATTAAAGCGGATTTTAGACTTCATATGGGAAAAATTTAGCAAGAACGCTTAAGAAAACTCTGAAAAGGAGTAACAGAGATGAGGATGGGTAATTAATACCAGGCAGAGCCACCCCTGCCTGGTATTAAACCGTGGTGTTGGTACCAGTCTCTTCAAATTATGAAGGTGGTCATGTGCAGTGGCTCATGTCTGTAATCCTAGCATTTTGGGAGGCCGAGGCAGGTGGATCACTTGAGCCCAGTAGTTCAAGACCAGCCTGGACAACATGGTGAAACACTGTCTTTTTTTAAAAAATGCAAAAATTAGCTGGTCATGATGCCGTGGGCCTCTAGTACTAGCTACTTGAGAGACTGAAATGGGAAGATCGCTTGAGCCCAGAAGGTTGAGGCTACAGTGAGCCACAGTCATGCCACTGCACTCCAACCTGAATGACAGGGAAGACCTTGTCTCAAAAATAATCATAGTTAAGGCCTTATAACATGGTTTAAAGTCAGGTGGGATTAATTTTTGGGGGGTGTAACTGAATATGGCTTTATAAAAGTACCTCAAAAGCTTATTCTTATGGGGAAATGAAAAGAAGAACCTGTAGCTTTGAATATGTTAACTAACATAGAACTTCTGGTTTCTTTCTTGTAGGAAAGTGACTATTTTACCCCACAGGGAGAATTCCGTGTTGACAAAGCAGGATCCCCTACTTTGTTGAATTGCCTTATGTATAAAATGTCATACTACAGATTTGGAGAAATGCAGGTTAGTTAAATCCATTTTTCTCTAATATTCATTCAAAATAATATCTAAAACATAGTCTTACTTGCTTCTAGAAAACAGGATAATAATGTTTTGATTGTGCTGAAGAAAAATATGCTTATCTAAAGAGTCTTTTTCATTACATTTAGATTTCTGAAACTAACATGTGAGAAATTAGAAAACAAAATTTTACATCAAGGACTTCTTTCTAACATATTTATTAACAGTATCCTCAAATCCAATCTTTGCTTGCCATCTCACCTTTAGACCTCATGCTTTTGGAAAGTATTGTTCTCCAAGGAAGAGTTCTCTTAGCTAGGAAACAGTGTAGTGTCTTAGGTAGGTCACTTCACTGCTTGGTGGAGAAAAGCTTAAAATTAAAGAACTGAAGTAAATAGTCACTTCAGATGTTCACTGCCTCTCTCTGTTCTCTATTACCACAAATGGCTGGAGCTGTCTGGGTCAGAGTTTTCTAGTAAATTAGAAGGATGTGGTGCAGAAGCTTAAGAGTCTACAAAAGGAGTGAATGTTCAAAGAGGCATTGTGACAAAGACACAATGGACTTGATGTCATACCTGTGTTTTCCATCAGGTTCTGTCAAGTCATGTAACCCTCAGATAATTTGTGTCTGCCTTGGACTCCACTTGGTTCTTTTCTTGTTTGTCAATAATGGGGGTTGGATTGATGAGTTTTAATGAAACCAGAATGTGACACCACAAAATATGCCTCTTTGACATCAAAATTAATTTGGAGCTGAAGGCAATTTAGAAGCAGCAAACAGAGAAAAAGCTGTATCTAACCTCTTTTCTGCCTAAAGGCAGAATATAAATTCCCCTTTACTGGAGACGACTCTAGATTCTTACCAGCCCAGAGAAGGCAGCAGAGAAATCTGCAGACAAAACTTACTCCATTAGTTTCTCCCATATATGGACTCTTCTACTTTCCCATCTTGGATGCCTAAAACCACTTTCCTTTGTCCTTTCTCTACAAATGTATTGTTCTTTGTTGAGCATGCTATATAAGCCAGAGTTCTAAGCCACTGCTTTGAGTTCCTTTTATTGAGGTTTCTCCTGCATAATGTGTGCTGAATGTGTTACTAAATTTGTTTTTCTCTTGTTAATCTCTCCTTTGTTTTAAGTGTCTGTCCCAAATTATTACCTTCATACTATTAGTTTCACTGAAAACGGCCTATTTCTGTATTGCGCTCTGGTTAAGCTGATAAGAAAGCAGGGGAAAAAATGGCTTGCTTAATTTTATACCATCACTGGGAATCAAGATAATGATCAAAACTAAAGGCATGTGTTTGGACCTCAATTTGTCAATCAAATTTTATCCTTTTGTAAAACACCATCTTTGTGGCTAATATGGCCTAGAACATTCACTTGGGTTCAAAATAGTTACTATATACTGTGTTCCTGTTTGTGGTGTTGCTTCAAGTAAATTCCAAGTGAATCATATTTTATCATTATTCACTTGGAATTACTCTGTAGGTGACTTTAAACAAAAATAGGCGATAATCTAGATTTAGGTTTTTGTTTGTGTCTTAGTTTCTTTAGAAGCCCATTCGTGGTCTCTAAACTCTTGCTAAGAAAGCAGCACACTGACCATAACGATTAGTTATCCCAGAAAACATTTTTCCTGATAGGCTTGTTTCTGATTAGTTTCTCTGCTCACTAATCACATTGAAGGACCTTTTTCTTCCTCTCTGTTAACTTTACCAATAGTTTTAAGCTGCGTTTCCAGCGTGCATTCATTTCAATGCCTTCCTTACCCAAGAATAATATATGGTTAAAACATAAAGTGTAACTTTTCTATCATATAGATAAGCAAGAACAAGTTATTCACTATTTGAAGGAGAGCTGGTTTTCATGTTTGTTTTAAAGTTAAATTTGGCCGGGTCTGATAGCTCACACCTGTAATCCCAGAACTTTGGGAGGTGAGGTGGGAGGATGGCTTGACCCCAGGAGTTTGAGACCAGCTTGGGCAAGATGGCAAGACCCAGTCTCTGTTTAAAAAAAAATTAATGGGAAAAAAAAAAAAGTTGAATTTACTTATGCTAGGTTTGTATGTCAGCATAAACTTAGTCTGAGAAATTTTTTTTTTTCTGAAACAGGATCTCACTCTGTGGCCCAGACTGGAGTACAGTAGTGCAATCATGGTTCACTGTAGTCTTGACCTCCTTGGCTCAGTTGATCCTCCCACCGCCGCCTTCTGAGTTGCTGGGACTACAGGCACATACCACCATGCCCAATTAATTTTTGTATTTTTTGTAGACGTAAGATCTTGCTATGTTGCCCAGGCTGGTCTTGAACTCCTGGGCTCAGGCAGTCCTCCTGCCTCAGCCTCCCAAAGTGCTGGGATTACAGGTGTGAGCCACCACACCAAGACAGTCTGAGAATTTTTGAAAGTCTCTTTCCCTCCCTGTGTTTTCTGTTTTTATCCCTCATAAATCCTTTCATGGTTTGGTTTTCTTATTTAGCCTCCTTTGTAGTTCCCACTTTCAGGATGTAGTATCTCTTGCTTACTTGTGCAAATTTTTTATTTTATTTTTATCCCAAATAATAATTGGGATATATAGCTACACTTGGAATAAGATAAAGACAGTATGTTTACATCTCAGTCGAAGATACAGATAATTTTTAGTGTAAGTAAAGATTTTAACAATGTATGTTATAGAGTAAAAGAACAAGGTGCTCTAAGGAAACGACAAAGGAGATTTGTCAATCACTATTCCCCTGAAGGGGATGGTAAAGGAGCCAGCCATGCAAAAGAGCTGAATGAAGAACATGTCAGGCAGAGAGAAAAGATAGTGCAAGGCCCTGAAACAGAAAAGATGCCCCTTAGGTGTGTTCTCGCTATATACCTATAAAAAGGGCTTTGATGGATTTCATTTCTATGTTTTGGTGTTTTGTTTTGTTTTGTTGATGCCTTTATGATGCGCATCTACTCTAAGGAGTCTGTGAAATTCTTACTCTGATGTACTTAGTTTCTCTCTTCCTGATTTCTTCCTAGCAATACATGAGAACTATTAAGATAGATGACTTGTTTTCCGAGTTTAAAGGGAGAAGGTATTACTGTAATGATAACATTTACTGTCTTATAACACTGAATGTTTTCCAATATGGTTAACACCCAATAATAATGTCACTTTGCAGCTGGATTTTCGTACACCCCCAGGTTTTGACCGAACACGTAATGCTGAGATTGGAAATAAGGACATTAAATTCAAGCATTTGGAAGAAGCTTTTACATCAGAACACTGGCTTGTTAGGATATATAAAGTAAAAGCACCTGACAACAGGGAGACACTAGATCACAAACCTCGAGTCACCAATATTTTCCCAAAACAGAAATATTTGTCAAAGAAGGTGGGTGCCAAGTGAAGGCATTAAAGGGTTACTTAAAGTTGGTTGGTTTGTATGAAAAAGAATTTCTGGAAGTTGTAATAAATATCCATCTGCCAGATTTTTAAAGACTATGGCTTCTATATTTATACAAAGTAATTACCAGGCTAGCCTGCTAGGAGCATTTCTTTCAAACTGAGCACTTCAGATACCCCAAGCTGAGATTTTCCAGAGGCCTTCTGGCTTTGTTTGTGCTGTTCCCATTAGTAAGACTTACTTGTGAAGTAAGATATAGCTGTGGCCATCGCTTTCCAAACCTGTATGGATGTAAAAATGCTACATGCTCAAGTGATGGAATTATTATTAGTTCTTCATCTTTTGAGCAGAGCAAATTTATATTGCATCTTTATCTTCCATTGTTAATATGATGTTACTGTATTATTCATTGAATAAAGAGTAGGTTTGAGTTTAGTGAGTCCTTCTGAAGCCCAAAAAAATCATTTATCTTAAGATAATCATTTTTTAATATAATTGTGACAAAGCTTATAGGCAAGAATTATGAGGCTACTGCAGTTCTTTTCTAATAAATATTATATAAGATATGAAGTATTTCATTGGGGGTCATTAGTACCCACTTACGCCAAATAGATCTGTAATCTTTGCTATAAAAGATTACTAAAAATGAGTATTTATATAGGGTTGTCCAGCAGTAGGAAATGGGAATGAGCAGTCAGATAAAATGTTACGGTTTCATTATAAAGTACTATCCTTATAATACTGATTATTATTACATTGACTTCAGTTGTAATTTTTGAAAGGATGCTTCCGTTTACATAGCTCAGATCAGTTATTTTATATCATTGAAACTACTGTCTTTTTGTTACTTAAAATATACATCAAATATATTCAAAATACAGATTATTTTAATTTGTACTATAACAGTGCTGAATATTAACTGTATGATATATAAATGGAAGCTTTTTATATGAATATTTTATGTGCCAGATGTAAATTATCATATCTGGACTAATGTATTTAAAGAGGTCACAGAGAGCTGATTGTGTTAGTCATATCAAACTTATCATCTTTAGGTAAAATAACATTAAGAAATCAAATGATGAGGTTTCTCACAGGCATGAGGTAGGAGAAACTGGTGAGTCCCACCAGTACACAAGTGAAGGCAAATGCTGCTAATCTCAAAGCAGTTACTTCTAAGATACCCAAGCATAACTAAGGTGTACTTTTTCTGGAAAAGAGGACTCTTGAACTTGCTGTCTGATGATATAGACCCCAAAGGCAGTAAATTTTCTTGATTTGACCTCTTTTGCCATCCCATCATTTTCCCAAAATAAATGTGAATAAATAAATAATCTGTCTTGTGTGACCAAAATATATATCCTGGTAGCCAATAACAGATTTTGACTTGCTGGTTTCCATGGCTTTAGATGTTTTGTACTAGCACTATGAAGGATTGCTTTTTATTTACTTCCTTCTCCACCCTAGTTTTGACTTTGGAGGAGGAGGGTACATATAACAGCATCCATATTCTGAGAATTTACTGGCCACTGCAAAGCTGGCATGACTAAAGTGCTAGAAACTGTAGTCCAGGCTGTAGAACAGGCTTTTTGGCATGGTTCACCACCAGTAGGAGAAAAGCACCCTGAGAGCTATGACACACTAGAGTATTCCTGGGGCACATCATGATCTCCTAGAAGAAGTATCCTGTTAGAAATTTGGGTGTAATGATAATAAAGGAACTAATGACTTGATCTGGTTTAAATTTTAAATTGTACTCTCTGAAGTTTATTACTTTTTGCCTTAATCAGTCAACAATAAGGTAGCATAATGGGGTTAACAAGTTAGCAGTAGCTAATTTTTATAACCTTAAGAAGGACTGCATTTTGCCTTGTGTTCTCATCCCTGCTAGAAACTACTATAAATTGTCTTGAACTGAACATCGTGAATAAAGAAACCTGATGTAGGATTTACCCAGTTTCTGAAACCACTAAGAGTTGTATTTAAATTCAATTTTCAATATGAAAATTGAATTGAGTGGCTAGTCTCTTGAGTCGTTTGCCTCTTTTAACACAGAGCTTTGATGGTGCATTAAATTATTTATTTTCAGAAAATATTTGCTTTCTTCATTATCTAAGGCTGTGTGTCAGATTGAAAGACCTATATGCCTATGATTTATCCTTTAGGGTTCTAACATAAACATTTTTGCAGTAATTTGTTTCTGATACTAGGAAACATCTATTGTGAAAGTATTTTAGTGGGATACTGAATTGCTAGAAAATAATATTTTATTTTTCAAAGATCTGTGAAACTGAAGGAATGTTGTTTCGCTTTGCATTTTTAATTGCTTATTTTCCTACCTAAAAGATTATTTTTAGAGAATGTGCCAAGTGATTATGTCTTTCAGTTGTGTAGATGGTTACAATCATCCTCATTTTACAGAAAACAGGGACTCTAAGAGTTACTAAGTTAACTTGTTTTTCTGGCACACACCTAATTTCTTGGAGGCTAAACCAGGAGCAGCATTAGCATTTCTGATTCCTTAGTCTAGTGTTAAATATTCTGTCATGCCTGGAAATTTGAATAATTATTGCAGCTCAGCACTTTGTGGTTGAGAAGAGAGGTGAAGATGTATGACACACATTTGAGGAACGCTGTGGTAGTTCTTTCATCTAAAGCTAGGGAGGGACCTAGTCCTTTCACCTTGGATTTGTTTGTATACTCAGGTAAGAAACGGTGTTCACTTAACTATTCAAGGAGTCCAGTCACAAGAAGAGCAAAGAGCTTAGTAAGTCATCATAGTGCAGTAAACCATGTGTGTGTATAGATTTTTTAATCAGTCAGAAACCTGCATTAATACTATGTGTTCTGTTTTTTGGTTTTTTTTTTTATAGACTACCAAAAGGAAGCGTGGCTACATTAAAAATAAGCTGGTTTTTAAGAAAGGCAAGAAAATATCTAAGAAGACTGTTTAAATGCACTGTTCTGGTTCCTAACTTGAAGCAGTTGTCCTTGTGAGAACTGGTCTTTGCCTTTAGCTCATGTCGTGTTTCACAGCATCAGAGGGTACAGAACCATCACTGGTCCAGGTTAATGTACAAAATTTTCTGGCAATGCCTGATTAAAAAAAATAAAATTGGCTTATTGAGAACAGCTGTTTTCAATTTCTAATGTGAAGCAAGACAGAGCACTGCTGTAAGTGTCTAGCAGCAGATTTTTTTTTTTATTGGTACATATTATCCTTCAAATCTCAGAATTTGGACTAATTGCACCAAAGAACCCTCGAATTTGGTCCCTGGCACATGCATACTTGTCAATGTTTTTATTCTTTTACAAGACCTGCATTTTATTTGAATTACCCAAATAGCAATATGTAAAATACAAGTGATAAAATGTGATGAGAGCTTCTTGAACCAGTAAATTAGTACAGGTCTGAGAAAGATGTATTAGAAAAATAATTATACTCCTTTGAATTATATTTATTTTCGTGTTTCTCCAATGCAAAGAATGTTTCATCAAATGTACATTTTCTGTTGCTTACTGTTTGCTCTGAGAAGAAGCTGCTGTTTCAAAGATGGACCTCTGAGTAGCTAATTGATTCAAATAGTTTTTTATGTTGACACATTATTACTGCTGTTAGCAGTTGTTTTCACCAGGTACTTACAGAGCAGACTTCCTACATCATTCATTCAAGGGCTAAATTTATATTCTTTGGAAATCATGGCAACTACACAGGATGTTGCTTACCAGGATGGGGTTTTGGTATCTTAGTACTGAAGAAGTTAGCACTATGTTTACATGCAAAAGATTAAGGAGAAAAACCTTAAAGTGGACAGGTATCCAAAGTTCATTTTCTGTGACTCATCAAAGTAGCAAAAGACTTGTAAACTTTGCCTGGATTTTTCTCATTTTATAACAGTTTCATCCATCACAATGATTTTGTTCTCTGCTTCATATTTTTTAATCCCTTAAGCATTTGATGAAACACTCTTTAGTGCTATATGCATTTTCTTACTTTTATTAAAAATGTGACAGTTGTCAAAAGATGCACTAAAATGTAAATGGAGATTGAACAAGTTCACTTTCCAGCTTATAGGCAACTTTATACAGACTTGAACATTTTCTCCAGTTGTTTAGTAAAAGTGAAAGAGAAAAGGGTTTTTCCTGCCACAGGATATAACTTTTTTTTATATAACAAGCATAACACACCACTGCTTTTGGTGGAAAAGTGCAGAATAGTATGTACCTTTTATGAAGAAAAATGTAATTTACAATGTTCAGTGAGAATGTTACTGCTGATTTTCTTTTCCAAGGTGTAGAATATTCTTTGATTTATAGAATTCATTTTTGACCCAGATGATGGTTCTTTTACAGAACAATAAAATGGCTGAACATTTTCACAAATAGAGTGTAACGAAGTCTGGATTTCTGATACCTTGTCATTTGGGGGATTTTATTTTACTTTGTTGCTTTAAAATTCAATGCAGAGAAGTTGTTGACTGTAGGGGAAATAAAGTTAATTCAAATTTTGTGTTAAGTGTTGTTTTTTTACAAATCTTTTGGTTTTGAAAGGAATTAGTACTGAAAACATATCCCTTTCTTGTTTGTTCACCTTCACAAAGGATTTAAAGAAAATGTGTGGAAAAAAATGTGAGTTCATCTTAGACCAAGCTATTTTATTTTGCCACCAACCCTGGAATGAAAATGTTTATTTTTTGTTTTTGATGTTTTCTTTGGAAGGGATGTGGGGAGGGGAAACACCTAGCCAAGTAGAAATTTTACCTCTGTGTAAATAAGGATAGGAACATAGCAAAACCATCCAGGAAGTGCTGGTAATAGAATGTCAAGTCTCAATATAGAATTTTCTCATAAGAAAATTCTCAAAGGAAAGACCACCTCACCTTTCTCAGGAAGCAACAATTTGGTTCAGTGTGTCTTGTCAGTAAAATACCATATTGTAACTGCTGAAGCGCTTTTATTGTAGCACAAAAGTGAAATAGTAGTTTGAATACATTGCAGTGTATGATAATTCACTCAGAATATTCTTTAGATCTCTTAATTCATGTGTGATCACTAACATTGTACACCAAAGGAACTTAATGATCATGGCTTTGAAGTTTTAGAGCTTTTAGGCTATAGTGCTTTCTGTGGTACAAATAAGGCAGCGAGGCAGCAACTCCAAAGACAAAATTTACTTTTAAGACTTACATTGTCACCTACTTGAGTTTGTAGCTGTGGAGTTTTAATTCATTTGCATTCTAGGCCTAAAATAGTATAAAAGCATCCTGTAGGCTGGGTGTGGTAGCTCACACCTATAATCCTAGGACTTTGGAAGGCCAAGGTGGGCAGATCACCTGATGTCAGGAGTTCAAGACCAGCCTGGAAAACACGGTGAAACGCTGCCTCTACTAAAACTACAAAATTAGCCAGGTGTAGTGGCGCATGCCTATAATCCCAGCTACTTGGGAGGCTGAGGCAGAAAAATGGCCTGAATCTGGGAGGCAGAGGTTGCAGTGAGCTGAGATTGTGCCACTGCACTCCAGCCTGGGCGATGAGTGAAACTGTCGAAAACAAAGCATTTTGTAGAGAGTTTCCATAGCCAAGGGGCTGTGAGAGCATGAAATTTGGAGCTGCTGCTCCTTTTAAAAAAATTAATTGTAAAATGCATATTCAATTTAGCACCTTAACAATTTTCAAGTATACAGTTCAGGAGTGAAGCACATTTACATTGTGTGCGACCAGAACTCTTTTTTGTTTGTTTTGAGATGAAGTCTCGCCCTTGTAGCCCAGTTTGGAAGGCAATGGCACAATCTCAGCTCACTGCAACCTCAGCCTCCCAAGTAACTGGGATTACAGGTGCCCGCCACCATGCCTGGCTAATTTTTGTATTTTTGGTAGCGATAGGGTTTCACCATGTTGGCCAGGCTGGTCTCAAACTCCTGACCTTGTGATCTGCCCACCTCAGGTTCCCAGAGTGCCGGGATTACAAGCATGAGCCACGGCGCCCAGCCCAGAACTCTTTATCTTGCTGTAGCTGCTGCTGCATAATGCGGTTTTGCTTTGTTGCCCATAATCTTTAATCGAGATAGGTGGAGTAATAGATGAATGTAGAGCTCAACAGCTGTCTGCAACAGAAATGGTAAGAAATTGAGACAGATCAAAAACAGTAATGAAATGTCATGATCATGTCTTATTTTTATTGTGAAATGTAACACAGAGAACACAGAAATGTACAGTTGACTCTTGAACAACATGAGTTGTACACGCAGAGTTTTTTCAATAAATGTATTGATAATTTTTTGGAGAGTTACAGCAATCTGAAAAAAGTTTGCAGGTGAACTGCATAGCCTAGAAACTTTTAGAAGTTTGTATGTGATGAATGCACAAAGTTCTATATGTACTACTTTTTTGTTGTTTTGAGACAGTCTTGCTCCGTCGCACAGGCTGGAGTGCAGTGACATGATCTCGGCTCACTGCAACCTCCAACTCATAAAACATTTGTTTTATGTTTTATACTTAGCTTTGCAATCCACCTATAATTCATTTGTTGAGTAGAATGTGAATTGTTTTTGTTTTAAGGGGTTTTATTGGCATATGTATATCTAAATGACTTGGCACCATTTATTAAAAAGACAATTCATTTCCTACAGCTCTTCTGCAGTAAATCCTTTAGTAGTGAATCATATGTCCATGTATGCATCTATTTCTAGACCCTCTGTTATATTCCATAGAGCTCTTTGTCTGTTGACTTAATATATAGCTTTAAGATAATTAAGATATGGTAGAGTAAGTCCATCCCTCCCTCATTGTTCCTTAAACTTCTCTTGGCTGTTTATTTGTCTTGCTTTTTCATACAAATTGTAGAATCAGGTTAAGTTCCACCAAAATGAGAAAAACGCTGTTGAGCTTTTGATTGGGCAGTGATAATTTGAAGAAAATGAACACCTGTTAAAATATTGAGTCTTATGTCCATGAACATGGCATATCATTCCATTTATGTAGGCCTTTAGTTTCTGTTTCATTGCTTTTGAAGGCCTTGGACATTTTCATAACTTTCATTATAAGATTTATGTTATTTTTTTAACAAATATTATAAATTAGAATTTCCATTTCTCAGCATATAAAAATAGTTGATTTTTGTATGTTGAAATTACTAAACATTCTAACAATTTCAGATTTTTTTGTGAACATTGTAACTTGGGAATAATGACAATTTTATTTCTCCCTCTCTAATCATTATGTATTTAAATTTGCTTTGCTGCACCGGCCAGGACACAAATCCTGTATAGTACTGCAAAGAAAAGGCAGCATCTTGTTTTCTTTATCTCACAAGGAAAGCTTTTGATATTTCACTCTTTGTTTGCTGTGTATTTTCTATAGACTTCCTCTGATCAGATTAAGGACATTACCGTTTGCTGTGAGTTTTTTAAGCATGAGTAGGTTTTGTTTCTTCAAGTGGTGGTTTTTTTCTTCATTCATTGAGATGATGCTGCTTTTTCTCCTTTAATCTGGTACATGAATTACAGAGGCTTTGTTCACAATGTTAAATTAAATGAAACTGTATTCCTGAAATAGTGATTTATGCTCGGTAAGATTTGGTGAAACCATTTGGGCCTGGAGTTCTTTGTGCAAATGCTTTTCATTACAGATTCTATTTCACAGATACAGGATTATTTCAGTTTTTTATTCCTGGTTTCCATTGTGGTGAGTAAATTGATTCATCTAAATTTCCAATTCTGTTAAAGTAAAATTGTTGATAATATCACTTAATTGTTATAACGTCTACAGTATCTATTGGTGTCCCCTTTTAATTATAAATATTGTGGTTTTTTCCCCCTTGAATTCATACTCCACCCCCCCCCCCACCTCTGCCACACACACACTTTTTTCCCCTGATTTTCCATGACAGGCTTTTTTTTCTTTACATCAATTTTGTTAGCTGTTTTTCTTTTTTTTTCTTTCAAAGATCAGCTCCTGACTTTAAAGTTTTCCATAGTGTTATTTCACTAATTTGTGTCATTTCCTTGGGGTGGGCAGAGGGCAGTATTCTTTTAAACTCGGTGTTTTTTTCTTTCCTAACACATTACCAATTTACTCCAAGCATCATTTAACCTCCATTCTCACGGGATTTGAGGTGACATAATGTCTGTCATTTAGTTAAATGTGTAATTTCCATTGTGCTTCTTTTTTAGAATCATGGGTTATTTAGATGTCTTCCTACAAAATTCCAAATATGGTGGTTTTCTGAGATCCTTTTATTATCCACTTCTACCTTAATTGAATTGTAGTCAGATACTTTATAACTTTAATCCTTTGAAATTGGTTGAGGCTTCCTCTGTGATTCAACTTATGGCCAATTTATTAACATATAGAGTATTATTTTGCCAATAAAATACAGTGTCAGAAAAGCAAATGGTGCTTTCATAGACATAAGTAAGTATGTTTTTTGAATCTAAAAAAAATTTTTTTTGAGACAAAGTTTTGCTCTTGTTGCCCAGGCTGGAGTACAATGGCGTGATCTTGGCTCACTGCAACCTCTGCCTTCCCGGTTCAGGCAGTTCTCCTGCCTTAGCCTCCTGACTAGCTGAGATTACAGGC
>NW_016107336.1:7414639-7421591 GCF_001604975.1 Cebus imitator
TGACCTTCAGGTAATCTGCATACCGCAGCCTCCCAATGTGCTGGAATTACAGGTGTGAGCCATTGTGCCCAGCCGAATATAAATCTTTTACACACACACACATATACACAATTTTTCTCCATATGTCCCTGAAAACTGTGTGTGTTCTTTTGGCAACTCTTGGACATACTGTTTGAATCTTTTGTGGCTTTTCTTTGTTGTTTACTGAGAAGAGTCACACACGATTATGGATTGTGTATTTCTCCTTGAATTTTTTTTTAATATGTTTTAATTCCATATTACTAAGTTTATACACATTTGGAACCTGTATCTTATTGGTAAATTGAGTCTTCAGCCTTTTAGAAATGTCAATTTTTAATGAGACTTTTTCTTAAAAGCCTATTTTTTTCTGTTTAATAATAGCATGTCAACTTTGTTCTGGTGTTCACATATCTTTTTTATTCTTCTAATATATCCCACTTTGGATTTGTTGAGCTTTTAACTTTGTGACTTGTTGGTTTTCATCAGTTTTTTTTTTTAAGTTCTCAATATCTCTCTTAACATTCCTTCTTACTCATAATCTCTCTCTCCCCCTTCATTTGCATCTGCATTCACTCCTTAAGTCAGCCGTGTCTCTTTTTTTGCTTTACACCTGACCCACTGAAATTCCCAGTCTTCTATTTAACATAGCATAATTTTTAGTGGTAGCTGATAAATCCATTACCTAGAGCTCTTCTGGGTCTTTTCTTATGCTGCTTGTTTGTTGTACCTCTGGTCTTCTAATGGGCATGGGTTTGTGTTTTAGACATTATATGTAAGAAATTGTATGAGTCAGTTTAGGCCTAAGGTGTTGTTTTAGTTTACAGGATTTTTTTTCTTTTGAGTCAGGGTCTGTCACTCAGGCTGGAATGCGGTGGTATGATCATAGATCAGTGCAGCCAGAAACTCATACATTTCAATGATCCTTCCACCTCAGCCTCCTGAGTAGCTAGGATTACAGGTGTGAGCCACAATGATCAGCCATGCTGTACAGATTTTCTTTTGTTTTTGCTAGGTACCTAGGGGAACTAATAAACCAGAAACACCTTCATTGAATTTATAAAGGGATTAATCATATACAAAGCTAGACTTCCATACCCATAAGGGCTAGTTCATTCTTCGCAGGCTGAAATTCTCTGAGGATTTCACCCAAGAAGATACAAATATTTGTCCTCATAGTCCTACAAAGGCATTAAAATTGCTATTCGACTCTTTCAATGTCCCAAGGGAAAATAGCCCCAAATGCCATACTTCACTTAGAATTTGTCTTCTTGATTCTGGCCTGGTGTTACTATTTCAGCTCTATTAAGTTTTGAAGCAGGTATTGTTCAGCTTTTCTAATTTTCATTAGCTGGGTAGTTAGTTCAAACTCCCTATTATTATAAATGGAGTATTAGCAACAAAATAAGCTGTGGTTCTTGGGATCGCAGAACATATCTGGTGTTTAATGTTTCTTACGTCTTCCCCACTATCTGTTTAGTAACTAGACATTGCCAGTTCTAATTTTGTTTCACCCAGAGATAGTCACAATCTCAGTTTTACTTTGAAAATATAGCGTTTTCTTGGAGAGTTTTTTCTATTTCTAAATCTTAAAAACAGCTTAGCCGGGCATGGCGGCATGTGCCTGTAGTCCTAGCTACTCGGGAGGCGGAGGTGGCAAGACTGCTTGAGCCCAGGACTTCAAGGTTGCAGTGAGCTATGATCGTGCTACTACACTCCAGCCTGGGTAAAACAGCTTGGGGGCACTGATTAAAATATCAAGTGTCTCCGTCTATGAAATTGGCTTCGGTGAAAAGTGGGGCTAGTAAGACAATGAAAACTAAAGATCAGATGGCAGCCGAGTGACTGACAACAGTGCATTAATCTCAGTGCACTTAGTTGTTGAAACAAGCTAGTTGGATGCTAGATCATGTGTTCTTCCTTCCACAGACTAGGATTTACATGGTCCAGAGCCCAGTCTGTATCTTGCTAAAGAATATTTTTAAAAATGATTTGATGGAATTGACTGTTAATGAAAAGACTTCATTAACAAACAAACACTGCAGAACATGGGGACTAGTGTAGCTCTGTTACCTCCCTTTCCCCAAGGGAATATAAAAAAATAAAAAGTTGGTAATGGTCAGTGAGCAAACCACCTAGTTCATATCTCCGTTTTATAATACAAAATTCTCTCACATTTAGGGTCTGCACTGTATTTTGAGTTAATTTTTGTATATGACTTTGAGGTGTTTGGGTTTTTTAATTCAGTTGATCTAACGCCATTCATTGAAAAGACTATTGTTATCCTATTTAATTGGCACTTTTGTAGAAATCTGTTTAAAATGTTGGTCTATATCTGAATTCCCAATTCTGTTCCATTGTTCTGTATGTGTGTCCTTAAACCAGTAGTGTATCATCTTGATTACTGTAGGTTTACCACTGATCTTGAAATCTGGTAATGCAAGTTCTGTGCCTTGTTCAATGGCCTTTTAATTACCCTGGGACCACAGGTATGTACTGGATATCCTGGGCAAATGAGGATTATATTGTCACCCAACTTGTAACTGACTAATATCCAGAATATATAAAGAAGTCTTAGGAAAACAAAATATTTTTATTTGTCCTTGACAAAAGAAAAATACAAATGGCAAATAGATACATGAAAAGGAACATTCTACCCACCAGATTAGCTAAAATGTACAAATAATTATTGGAGAAGGTATGCAAAAACAAGCTCCCATATGTTACTGGTAAAAACCACTCTGGAAAACTGGCATTAGTGCAACTGACAATATAAATTCGTATATCCAGTGATTCTAGAGCTGTTAAAAATAGATTGACAGCAGTCTATTCATAAAAAGAAATACTATACAAGGAAAAAAAAGTTCCTTTGTAAGGAAAAACGTTAAAGAATCAGACAAAAAGATATATAACATGTTTCCGTTTATAGTTCTAAAACAGGTAAGATTATTATATTTTGTTTAGGGATTTTAACAGTGTTAAAGCAAAGACATGATTTCCCACAAAATTAAAATAATGGTCAGCTTTGGGAAGGGAGGGTGAGGGGAATCGAGGATTTGGTAAGCAGGGAACTTACTAAGTTTTAGAAATGTTCTATTTTTTTGAGTTGCATTATGGTTACATGTGTCTGCTTTAAAATGACTTGTTACACTGTACACTTTATTTTTGCACTGTGCTTGGACTATACAGCACCAAGAAGAATAGAAAATGAGAGCAGATTAGGAAGCCCCAGGTCTTCATTCCCCCCATGGAAACATTAACAAAACAAGTAGAGACTAACTAAAGCCTTATGGGAACTCTGGAAGGCAGACAAAGGTCTACAGGAACCAAGCTAATGCCCAGTCAAGGAAAAGTCACAATCAAAATGGTAAGAAATTTTGTGGTGGTTTTGCTCAATCTTGCCCCACTCTCTCCATAGCGTGGTAGTGTTGGGAAGAAACAGCAGCCCAGGTCCCAGTGACTTCCCTCAAATAGGAGGGAGCCGGGGAGATCTTATTTGCAGCATTCTGGGGGCTACTGAAGAACTGGTCTCTTTTTGCCTTATTTGGAGCGTGGATGAGGAAAAGTGGTATAGTTTAGAGCACAGGCTTGGAAAAGCTGTAGAAAGTGTTGGGTAACTGCTTGTCAAAGCTGCAGGACTGTAGACCCTTAGACTGGAACAAGGTGTAGGAAGACTCTTTTTATCCACATGAAAAAATTGTGGTATAACAAAATAAAAACAAATACAGGGCCCCAAGCAAGACCCTTACCAAGCAGTGTCCTGGAGGGTCTTTCGGGCTTCATCGTGGGATGATTCTAAAGGTCAGAACACATCCTGCTACTTAGTGAAGTCCTTCCTGGCATGGAGCCAGTTTGCAAAGACTAGGACACTTGGCTGTTTTTCAGACATCAAATTTTCAACCAAAGATCACAAGGCATACAAAGAACAAAACATGGTCCATTCATAGGAAAAAATGTGCAGAAACTATCCCTTAAACAAAAGCATCAGATATGCTAAAGACTTTACAGGAGAACACAGAAAAACCAAACAAAATTGGAATATCAACTAAGAAATTATTTTAAGCACCAAATTCCAACAGGCACTTCAAAATAGCTGACTGGAAGCATTTAGTAGTCACTGCCTCCACAGAGAAGAACCAAACAGTACTAAGTAGATAATCATACTTCAAATAGATCCTCCAAGAGAGAATACTAGAATTCAACAGGAAAGGGATAGGAAATACTTGAGCAATAAAGGAGAAGGAAGTGGGAATGCCTGCTTGTCCAGGAATGTCGAGCAGTCAAGAGACTCCCCAATACAGGGAAAAGGTAAGTGACAGACCTTCAGCAGTCCAAATTTCTACCATGGGCTCCTGCAACCCTACCGTGGGCAAGCCCCTTGATCTTCACAGGCCCTGAAGCTAACATAGGGAGCTGCCAGGAGATAATAGGATTGCACTGCTCCAGGGAGAAAGCTCACACTGGGTTTCACATACTCCTTGAGGTGTAAGTAGCTAAAGCAAGGCATTATCTAGAGCCTCCCCGCAATAGACCATGTACTGTTCTGGAGCCCAGCAGTGCCAGGGCTTGCAGCACAAGAGAAGTATGGCTGTTGCCCCTGGGGTTTAGGCACAAGCAACCTTGGGCTGACATTCCAGGGTCTGAGGCATGGGTGAGGGGCAGGCTACCCCAGCATAAGCTATGGCATGAGTGGCATATATGTTCCCCACCTGCTGGCCTAGGCTGCCCACCACTGAAGGCTGCTGCCGCCTACCACCAAAGCATTCCACAGGTGGCTGCTGAGTGTACTCCTGCCGCACTCACCATCAGGCAGCCTAAAGACAAGTCCACCTGGCTTCACCTCCCCGACGCTATGCCACAGCGTCACAGTACACAATCCAAAAACAAAGGATTGCCTGGCATACGCCACCATTGGCACCTGAATACTCCTCCAAGAAGCCTGATGTTGGGCCTACCCACCAGGCCACTACCAGCACAGTTGGCAGCCACCTCCATTTGTGGGCCTGGAGATGGGCCCTCAGCCCATTGCAGACGCCACCAGCACCCATGCACACCACTTGGACTCAGACTGTCATCCTACCATTATTCCTGTCATTGCCCATGCAATGCTAGCTGCCCAAGCGACCAAGAACCTGCCTCCCTGACTCATTGCCGCCACTACTGGCACTTGAGTAAGCTACTTGGAGGTCCAAGTTGGCCTGCATGTAACACCAGTGCCAGCTTCCCTTGCCCTGGGCAAAGTACAGACACAGCCCACTGCTGCCAGTAATGGGGCCCCAAGACTGACCAACATGGCATACCAGGCCCCAGCAAAATATCACCAAAACCTCCACTAATAACTTCACCCCAAGCCACCAAGGAAATCAGATACCATTGATTCCACCTACTACTGAAGAAATGAAGAAGAGTATGCTTTATCATACTCAAAGGGAAAGTGTTCTACCTAGCCAACATCATAGACACACCTTCAGGAAAAAGTCCTCTCCAAAAGCAAAGTCAAAAATTGTAAGAAGCAACTGTTACACCACATGTGTAGACATCAACATAAGGACAAAGAAAACCTGAAAAATCAAGGAAATCTGACAGCTCTAAGGGAACACAAATTCTCCAATAACAGATCCCAATCAAAAATTCATAAAATCCAGGAAAAAAAATATTCTAAAGCATCATTGAGATATACAAAGATATGAATGAGAAATTTACCACACAGACTGATATCATAAAAAAGCACAAAGCCAATTCTGGAACAGAAGAATTCATTGGATAAAACATAAAATACATCCAAAATATTCAACAACTGGTTATGTCAAACGAAATAATCTCAGAACTTGAAGACAAGTCATTTGAAATAACTCAGGTAAAAATAGAAAATAAAAAATAATGATCAAAAACTTCATGGCATACAGAACACCACAAAATAATAAAATACCTGAATTATCAGAGTCCCAGAAGGCAAAGAGAGGAAAACTTCCCTAGTCTAGTAAGAGAGTTAGACATCCAGATTCAGGAAGTTCAGAGATCATTAAAGAGATAACAGTGCAAAAAGGTCTTCTCCGTAGCACATTAAATCAAACTCAAAAGTCAAAGATAAGGAGAGAATTCTGAAAACAACAGAAAAGTGTCTAGTACCTTCTCAGCAGAAACGTTATGTGCCAAGAGAGAATGGGATGATATATTCAAAATGCTGACAGAAAATAAAAAAACCCTGACACCCAAAGATACTATATCCAGAAAAATTATCCTTACTTAAATAAAGGAATAATAAAATCTCTGCTAGACAAGCAAAAGCTGAGAATTAATCACCACTAAACCAGCTTACAGAAAGGCTCAAGGGAGTCTTAAACTTGGAAGTGAACAGATGCCATTTACCATCGTGGAAACACAGGAAAGCAAAAAAACTCCCCAGAAAAGCACATGCACAAGTAAAAAGAAAGAACTCACCACTACAGAAAACCAGCAAACTGCAATTACATTAAGAGAAAAAGAAACAAAGAATATACAAAATAATGTAAAAACAGTATGACAGAAACAAAACCTGACATACTAATAACCTTAAATGTAAATCCGTTAAATTCTGCATTTAAAAGATGTAGACTGTCTGATGGATAAAAAATCATAACCCAACTATATGCTGACTACAAGAAATGCACTTTACCTATAGAATTACAACAAGAGAAGGGAAAACATATTCTATGTGAAGAGATAGACTCCAATACAGTAATAGTGAGGTGTTTCAACACCTGACTCTCAGCATTAGATCATCTAGATAAAAAAAAATCAGCCAACAAAAAAACATTGGATTTAAACTGACCTTTGGATCAAATGGGCCTAACAAACATTTACAGAACATTTTATTAAACAATTGCAGAATACACATTTTTCTCATTACCACATAGAACATTCTCCAGGATAGACCATATTGTAGGCCAAAAAA
>NW_016107336.1:7421601-7495900 GCF_001604975.1 Cebus imitator
AAAAAAAAAAAAAAAAAAAAAAAAAAAGTCTCAACAAATTTAAAATAAGTATCTTCTTGGACCACAATGGGGTAATACTAGAACATAATGCCAAGAGGAATTCTGAAAACTATACACACATATAGAAATTAACCTGATCCTGAACAACCTAATTAGGTCAATGAAGAATGGAAACAAAAACATTTCTTGAAACAAATGAAAGTGGAAATACAACATCTTCAAACCTGTAGGATACAGGAAAAGCAATACTAAGAAGAAAATTTATAGCAATAAATGTCTGCTGCAAAAAAGATTTCAGCTAAAAAAATCTAATGATATACTTTAAGGACTAGAAAAACAAGCACAAACCTAATTGAAAAATTAGCAGAAATAGGCCGGATGCAGTGGCTCATGCCTGTAATCCCAGCACTTTGGGAGGCTGAGGCAGATGGATCACGAGGTCAGGAGGGACCAGCCTGGCCAACATGGTGAAACCCCATGTCTACTAAAACTACAAAAAATCAACCAGTGTGGTGGGGGCCACCTGTAATCACAGCTACGCAGGAGGCTGAGGCTGCAGTGAGCTGAGATTGCACCAGTGCACTCCAGCCTGGGTGCAGAGCAAGACTGTCCACCCCCCTGCCAAAAAAAATTAGCAGAAATAAAAATCAGAGCAGAACTAAATGAAATACTAAGTTAAAAAAAATACAAAGAATCAATGAAATTAAGTTGGTTCTTCAAAAAGATAAAATTGATAAACTTAGCTAGACTGAGAGAAGACCCAAATAAAATTAGAAACGGCAAAACAGACGTTGCAACTAATACCGCAGAAATACAGAAGCTTACCACAGACTTTTATGAACAATATGCTAACAAACTGGAAAAACCTAGAGGAAATGGACAAATTCCTGGACACTTGCAACCTAACAAGATTGAAACAGGAAGAAATTAAAACTCTGAACAGACCAGTAACAGATAATGAAATCAAAGTGGTAATACAAAGTCTCCTGACAAAAGCCCAGCAGTGGATGGATTCACTGCCAAATTCTACAAAACATAAAGAACTAATACCATAGCTGCATGTGCTGGCATGCCTGTAATCACAGCTACTCTAGAGGCAATCCCAACTACTTGGGAGATTGAGGTAGGAGGATCACTTGAGCCCATGAGTTTGAGACTAGCTTGGGCAACATACTGAAACCCCATCTCAAAAAACAAAAGCAAAACTAATAATACTAGTCCTCAAACTATTCCAAAAGATTAAAGAATTGGGGATTCCAACTAACTCATTCTATGAGGCCAGCCTTACCCTAATATCAAAAAGAGGTAAGGACATAATAGCAGCAACAACAAACAAAATGACAGGTAAGTGTCCCTGATGACTACAGATGCAAAACTCAACAAAACACTAGCAAAGTGAATTCAAGAACACGCCAAAAAGATAGCATGCCATAATCAAGTGGAATTTATCTTAGGGATGCAAGGATGGTTCAACATACACAAATCAATAAACATGATACATCACATCAACAGAATGAAGGACTGAAAAGCATAGGACCATCTCAATAGACACAGAAAAAGCATTTGATAAATTTCAAGATATCTTCATGATTGACTCAACAAACTACATATAGAAGGAACACATCAAAATAATGAAGTCCATATATGACAAACCCATAGCTAACATCGTACCGAATTGAAAAGTGTTAAAGGCCTTTCCTCTAAGAACTGGAACAAGATAAAGCTATCCATTTTCATTACTCCCATTCAACATAGTACTGGATGTCCTAGCCAAAGCAGTCAGGTAAGAGAAGAAAAAGACTTTGAAATTGGAAAAGAGGAAGCCAAATTGTCCCACTTTGTATATGATACATATTTAGAAAAATGAAAAGACACAACCAGAGAAAACTATTACAGCTGGTAAGCAAATTCAGTAAAGTTGCAGGATTAAAAAAAGCATCATACAAAAGTCAGTTACATTTGCCTACACCACTAATGAAATAGCCAAAAAGGAAATAAAGAAAGCAATCCCATTTATAATAGATACAGCAGTAACAAAATACCTAGGAATACATTTAAAAAAAGAGGTGAAAAATCTCTACAAAACACCGATGAAATTGAGGAAAAAACAAATGGAAAGACATTTTAATTTTATGGTCATGGATCAGAAGAATATTGTTAAAGTGACCATACTTCCCAAAGCAATGCAATCCCTATCAAAATACCAATGTCATTTTTTTACAGAAATAGACAAAAATTCTAAAATTCACATAGAACCAATAAAAAGCCAGAATAGTCAAAGCAATCCCAAGCAAAAGGAACAAACATGGAGACATCACACTATCTAACTTCAAATTATATTACAAGGGTATAGTATCTAAAACATCATGGCATTGGCATGAAAACAGACACATAAACCAATGGAATAGGATAGAAAACAGAATAAATCCATGTATTTACAACCAGCTGAAATCCTACTACTTTGGGAGGCCAAGGTGGGCAGACTGCTTGAATCCAGCAGTTTAAGAGCAGCCCGGGAAACATAATGAAACCATGTCTTTACAAAAAATTTGTTGGGCATCGTGGTGCATGCCTGTGGTCCCAGCTACTGGGGAGGCTAAAGTAGGAGGAGCACTTGAGGGTGAGAGGTCAAGGCTGCAGTGAGCTGTGATTGCACCACTACACTCCAGCCTGGGTGACAGGTTTGTTTGCCTTAGTCTAGGAAAAACAAATTAGGTCTTAAAACCTCCAATGCACAGACAACAAAAACAAAAATGGACATAACTGGTTATTCCTGCCAGTAACATAAAAAATAGACAAATGAGACTCTATTAAACTGAAACCTGCACAGCAAAAGAAACAAGTGAAGACACAAACCTGTTGAATGAGAGAATATATTTGCAAACTTCATCTGACAAAGGACTAATGGCTACATAAGAAACACAACAATTTTTCAAAAGAATACCATTAAAAAGTGGGCAAAGAACATGAATAGTTCTCAAAAGAAGACATATGAATGGCCAATAAGTACATTAAAAAGGCTCAACATCATCAGTCATCAGAGAAATACAAACTAAAATCACAGTGAGATATCTTATCTCAGAATGACTCTTAGTTAAAAGACAGATGCTGGCAACAAGGCAGAAAAGAAGCAACTCTTACCACTCTTGGTGGGAATGTAAATTAGTACAGCCACTATGGAGAGCTCTCAAAAAACTCAAAGTAGAGCTACCACACTATCCAACAAGCCCATTACTGGATATCTACCCAAAGGGAAGGAAATCAGTCTATCAAAAGGATATCTTCATCTACATGTATATTGCAGCAATATTCATGATAGCAAAGATATGGAATCAACCCAAGTGTCCATTGATGCATGAATGGATAAAGAAAATGTGTTATATATACACAATAGAATACTATTTGGCCATTAATAATGAAATCATATCATTTGTAACAACATGGATAGAACTGGAGGTCAGTATATTAAGTGAAATAACCCAGGCACAGAAAGACAAATACAACATGTTCTCAGTCATGTAAGGCCTAAAAACTTGCTATTATGGAGATAGAGAATAGAATACCAGAGGTGGGGAGCATGTGAGGGGAAAACAGAGAGGTTGGTGAATGGGTACAGACTTAGATAGAATACATTATAATGTCCACTATTAGAGTAGGGTGATTATAGTTAGCAACATATTGTATATTTCAAAATAACTAGAAGCAAGGATTTGAAATGTTCCCAACACATAGAAATGAAAAATACTCAACCTGACAGATACTGCAAATACTCATATTACACATTCTATGTGTGTGCCTCATAAATATATAAAACATTATGTATTAAGAAAAACCAGATTTCATCACTGAAAAAATAACAATTGAAAAATTGACTACAGATGATTAACAGACTCAAATAGAATCATAAACCTAGGTCACTGAAAATTGATTTTGAGAAGCAAAAGAGAAAAGGGTAAGGAAATGTGAATAGAACCTAAGAGACATCATCAAGAAACCAACATATGCATTAAGGGAGTTCTAGAAGGAACAAAGGCAGCAACATGAAGGAAACAATGGCAGAAAACATCAAATGTAAGGAAAGACATGAATCTACAAATCCAAGAATTTCATTAAATTCCAAGTAGGATAAACTGAAGGGGACCTACACTAGAAGCATTATAATCAAACTATTAAAAGCCAAAGAGAGAATCTTGAAAGCAGCAAGAGATATATGACTTGTCACATATAAGCAATCCATAATAAAATTACCATCAGATTTCTCAGCAGAAACTTTGGTTGTCAGGAGGCTGTGCCATGATATATTTAAAGTGTTGAAAGAAATGTCTCAACAAATAATTCTATATCTGACAAAAACTGTCCTTCAAAAAATGAGGGAGAAATTAAGACATTCTCAGAGAAGCAGCTGAGGGAGAGTTCATTACTACCAGACCTGCCCTTCAAGAAATTCTGAATGGAGTCCTAAAATTTAAAATGAAATGCTTCAGGTAGTAACTGTAAGCCATATAAAAATAGAAAGATCTATAGTAAAAGTAAATACATGGACAAATTGGTTGGTATCAATATAAGAGGCTGTTACAAATTTAGGCTGCTAATATACTCTCTGTGTTAACCACAAAGAAAATAGTCCTAGAATACAGATAAAGAAAATGAAAAAGGAATTAAAATGTGGCTAAACACAAAAGAAGGCAGTAATGGAGGAAATGAGGGACAGGAGACATACAGAAAACAACAAAATTACAAAGCCCTTCCCTACCAGTAATTTATTTTTTTTAATTTTTATTTATTTATGTTTTGATAGGGAGTCTTGCTCTGTGACACAGGCTGGAGTGCAGTGGTGCAATCTTGCTCACTACAGCCTCCCCCTCCCAGGTTCAAGTGATTCTCTGCCTCAGCCTCCCAAGTAACTGGAATTATAGGCGTGCACCACCACACTCAGCTAATTTATGTCTTTTTAATAGAGATGGGGTTTTGCCGTGTTGGCCAGGCTGGTCTCAAACTCCTGGCCTCAAGTGATCCACCCACCTTGGCCTCCCAAAGTGCTGGGATTATAGGCGGGAGCCACCACACCCGGCCCAGTAATGTCTTTAAATGTAAATGAATGGAACTCCAATTGATAGATGCGTTGACAGAATGGATTTCTTAAAAAGATTACAACTATGTGCTGTCTACAAGAGACTCATATTTAGATGGAAGGAGATGCATACATTCGATGTTAAAGGATGGAAAAAATAGTAATCACAGAGCTAAAGTGGCTATGCTAGTATTAGACAAAATTAAATCAAGAACTATTTGAAGAGAAAAGGACATTATATATTGATAACAGGATTATCTCACCAAGAAGACAGAACAATTATAAACATCCATGCATCAAACATCAGAGCTCCAAAATATGTAAAGCAAACATTGACAGACTGGGAGAAATACTGTTCTATAATAATAGAGAGTTTCATACGCCACTTTTAATAATGATTGAGATAACCTGACAGGATCAATAAGGAAACAGGATTTGAATGATGTGATAGGCCAAATGAAGCTGACAACCAGAGAATGCATATTTTTCTCACATATACTTGGATTATTCACCAGAATAGACATATGTTAAGCCACAAAGCAACTCTTAATAGATTTTAAAGGGTGGAAATGATAAAAGCATCTTCTTTAATAACAATGCAATGAAATTAGAAGGAAAACTGGGAAATCCAAATGAACACACTCATAAGCAACCAATATGTCAAATAAGAAATCACAAGGCAAACTATAGAATATCTTGTGACAAATGATAGTACAATCACAATATGACAAAACTTATGGGATGCCACGAAAGCACTGCTGAACAGGAAATATTAAGAGCTGTAAACACATTTAAGAAGATTTCATATCAACAACCTAATTTTACAACGTAAGGAACTAAAACTAAACCCAAAGATAGCAAAAGGAAGGAAGTAAAAATTAAAGCAGAAATAATGAACAGAAACATAAATCAACAAAACCAAGAGTTAATTTTTCAAAAACATCAACCAAATTGAAAAACCTTTAGCTAGATTAAGAAACAAATAACTAAAATTAGAAATGAAAGTGAAAACACTACTACCAATTCTACAAAAATAACAAGGATCATAAGAGTACCATGAACAATTGTATGCTGACAAGTTGAAGAACCTAGATGAAACAAACTCCTAGAAACACACAACCTACCAGGATTGAATAATAAAGAAACAGAAAATTTAATTCATCTTATGAAGTCAGCATGCTCTTGTACCAAAGCCAGAAAAGACACAAGACAACTACAGACCAACATCCATTATGAATGTATATTGATTCAATCATCTTCAGTGAAATACTAGCAAAGCAAATTCAGCAGCATATTTAAAGGATTATTCACCATGACAACATGAAGTTTATTCTTGGAATGCAAGGTGGTTCAACATATGAAAGTCGGTGCAATGCACCACCCATTAATAGAATGGAAGGGGGAACTATGTGATCAACTCATGCAGAAAAAGCATTTTGACAAGATGCAACATCCTTTTATAACAAAAACACTCAACAAAGTAGAAATAGAAGGAAAGTACCTCAACATAATGAACTCCATATATGAAAATCCCACAGCCAATCTCATAATAGTGAATGGCTGAAACTTTTTCCACTAAGATCAAAAACCAACAAAGATTTTTTTTTTTTTTTTTTTTTAACCACCGTCATTCAACACAGTATTGGAAGTTCTAGCCACAGCAATTAGGCACGAACCAGAAATAAAAGCCATCCAAATTTGGAAAAAGTAAAACCTGTTTGTAAATGACATGATTGTATCTAGAAAATCCTGGATCCCACACGCCACCAAAAAACCGTTACAATAAACAAATTCGGCAAAAGATACAAAACCAATGCACAAAAATCAGCTATGTGTGTTTTTTAAGAAATGGGGTCTTATTATGTTGCCCAGGTTGGAGTTCAGTGGCTATTCACAGGAGCAAGCATAGCATGCTGCAATCTCAAACTCCTGGGCTCAAGCAGTCCTCCTGCCTCAGCCTCCTGAGTATCTGGGACTACAGGCATGTTGACACTGTGCCTGGCACTTGCGTTTTTATATGCCAACAATGAACAATCCAAAAAGGAAAGTGAGAAAGTTCTACTTACAAAAAGATTTAAATACTTAGGAATTAAACTTAACCGAGGAGGTGAAAGACTGGCACAGTGAAAACTACAAAACATGCTGAAAAAAATTAAGACAAATAAATGGAAAAAGGACCAGGCACGGTGGCTCACGCCTATCATCCCAGCACTTTGGGAGGCCGAGGTGGGCAAATCAAGAGGCCAAGAGATCAAGAGCATCCTGGCCAACATGGTGAAACCCCATCTCTACTAAAAATACAAAGACTAGCTGGGTGTGGTGCGTACCTGTAGTCCCAGCTACTCAGGAGGCTGAAGCAGGAGAACCGCTTGAACCTGGGAGGCAAAGGTTGCAGTGAGCCTAGATTCCACCACTGCACTCCAGCCTGGTGACAGAGTGAGGCTCCGTCTCAAAAAAATAAAAGGAAAGATATTCTGGTTAACAGATTGGAAGACTTACTGTTAAGACAATACTACTCAAAGGGATTTACAGATTCAATACAATCCCTATCAAAATTCTAGAGATTTTTGCAAACATTGAAAATTTCATCCTAAAATTCACATGAAATCTCAAGTGACCCTGAATAGACAAAACAATACTGAAAAAGAAGAAAAAAGAGTTGGAGGTCTCATACTTCCTAATTTTATACTTGCTACAAAGCTACAGTAACTAAAAGAGTGTGGCACTGGCATAAAGACCGACATCAACCAATGGAAAAGGATAGAGAGCCCATAAATTAACATTTGCGTATATAGCCAATGATTTTCAACAGGGTACCAAGATCACTCAAAGGGAAATGCAGAGTCTTTTCAACAAACGGTGCTGGGGAAACTGGATATCCACATGCAAAAGAATGAAGTTGGACCCTTATCTATCAATCAATCACCATATATAAACCCCAGCACTTTGGTAGGCTGAGGTGGGCAGATAGCCTGAGATCAGGAGTTTGAGACCAGCCTGGCCAACATGGTGAAACCCTGTCTCTACTAAAAATACAAAAATTAGCCAGGCGTGGTGGCAGGCACTTGTAATCCCAGCTACTCGGGAGGCTGAGGCAGAAAAATCACTTGAATCTGGGAGGCAGAGGTTGCAGTGAGCCAAGATCATGCCACTGCACTCCAGCCTGGGCAACAAGGGCGAGACTTCGTCTCAAAAGCAAACAAACAAACTGGATCAAATTACCCCCTGCCTCCTAATAAGACCTGAAACTATAAAACTCTTAGAAGAAATTATAGGACAAAAACTTCATGGATTTGTCAATGATTTCTTGGATATGACATCAAAAGCACAGGTAGGAAAGAAAAATAAATTAGAAATTATCAAAATTAAATACTTTTGTACATCAAAGGACACCATTAACAGAGAAAAAGCAACCAATGAATCAGAGGAAAATATCTGTACATCATACCTGATAAAGGATTAATATCCATAAAGCACCCCTAAAACTCAACAAAAAGAACCTAATTTTAAAATGGGCAAAAGGATCTGAATAAACATTTCTCCAAAGATTTACAAATGGCCAAAAACACAAAAACAGAGGCTCAGCACCACTAACCATTAGGGAAATATAAATCAAAACCACATTGAAATGGCACTTCACAGCCATTAGGATGGTGGTTACAACAACAAAAGAAAAAAAGAACAAGAATTGGTGAGGATGTGGAGAAACTGGATATTTCTAGCAGGATTGCAAAGTGTGGCAGCCAGCTACTGTGAGAAACTGCATGGCAATTCCTTAAAACTTAAACCAGAATTTTCATATGATATAGCAATTCCACTTCTGGGTATATTTTTTTAAAAAGCAAGGACTAGGCGTGGTGGCTCAAGCCTGTAATCCCAGTACTTCAGGAGGTCAAGGCGTGTGGATTACCTGAGGTCAGGAGTTTGAGACCAGCCCAGCCAACACGGTAAAACCCTGTCTCTACTAAAACACTAAAATTAGCCGGGAGTGATGGCACGCACCTGTAGTCTCAGCTGCTCGGGGGGCTGAAGCAGGGGAATCACTTGAACTCGGGAGGTGGAGGTTGCAGTGAGCTGAGATTGTGCCACTGCACTCCAGCCTGGGCAACAAGAGTGAAACTCCTTCTCAAGAAAAACAAAAAACGGGGACTTGAAAAGATATTTGTGCACACCAATAGGGGAATGGATAAACAAAACAGGAATGTATATTTTGGGGGAAGGTAGAGGGTATTATCCAGCCTTAAAAAGAAGCTTTTTTTTTTGAGTCAGTCTCACTGTGTTGCCCACACTGGAGGGCAGTGGCATGATCTCAGCTCACTGCAGCCTCCGCCTCCTGGGTTCCAGCAATTCTCCTGCCTCAGCCTCCAAGGTAGCTGGGATTACAGGCACACACCACCATGCCCAGCCCTTAATAAGCATTGATACAATGCCACATTATTACACGGAGACCTCTCAACAGGGAAAAGAGGAAGCAAGGATAACTGCAGCCAGTCTGTGGGTCCGCCCTGCTCTCACGACTGCAGGCGTGAGCCACCATGCCCGGCCCTTAGTAAGAAATTGATACAATACCACAAGATGAACCTTGAACTCATAATGCTAAGTGAAAAAGACACACATAAAAAGCACAAGTGTTGTATAATTTCAGTCATATGAATTACTTAGAGCAGTCAAATGCACAGGGACAGAAAGCAGAAAGGTGATTGCCAGGGACTGGGGGCAGAGGGAGAATGGAGAGTTACTGTTTAATAAGCACTGTTTTTCATTTGGGGAATACAGAAAAGTTCTGGAGGTAGGTGGTAGTGATGACTGTATGATATGAATGTATTTTAAGGAAATTGAACTGTACACTTAAAAATAGCTAAAATGGGGCCAGCTGCAGTGGCTCATGCCTGTAATCCCAGCATTTTGGGAGGCTGAGGCGGGCAGATCACCTGTGGTCAGGAGTTTGGGACCAGCCTGGCCAACGTGGTGAAACCATGTCTCTTCTAAAAATAGAAAAATCAACCAGGCGATGTGGTGGGCACCTGTAATCCCAACTACTCGGGAGTCTGAGGCAGGAGAATCGCTTGACCCTGGGAGGCAGTTGTTGCAGTGAGCTGAGATCGCTGTCCAGTGTGGGCAACAGAGACTTCATCTGAAAAAANAAAAAAAAAAAAAAAAAAAAAAAAAAAAAAGAGTAAATTTTGTTGTATATATGTTACCACAACAAAAAATAAAACATAATATGAACTCAGCAAGAAAATGAACACATAGAGCAACACAGATTGAACTAGAAAGTAAGTATTGGCTCAGATAAGCAAACTATGGTATGATTGCATTTTTACAAAAACAGGTAAAAGCAATCACGCTGTTTAGAAATATACACAGTGTATAGCCTAAAACAACAAAGCCACAAGGGGACAGTCACTCCAGGAAGGCATGGACAGAGATACAATTGTATAGGGCACAACAGTGGCTTTTAAGGTACTGGTAAACAGGTTTCTTTGCTTACGCAGTGGGTACAAGGGTATTCATAATTATTCTTGGAGTGTACATATGTTTTATATAAATCTCCAGACACGTAATATTTCACAATTTTAAATGTACTCCCTGCAACAAAAGAATAGTGAGCCTTCTCCATGTTTTGCTTCTCAGATGGTTTATGTTTTGGAGTAAGACTGGAAAATCCAACAACACAGTGATTACTTTTCAGTCTCACTGAGTTTTCTTCTTCTTTTTCTCAAAGCAGCATTTGTTCCACTTTCTCTGTCAGAAATAAAACGGTTCCAGATACTTATCTCACCCCGATGCTTTAAAGACTGTGGACCTACACAGGCTTCTATCATGACTTCTGGCAGTGACTCTGCTCATGAAACAACACTCACTAGGTAAGAGTTCAATGTTCTTATGAACTGATCAGAAAATACTGATAATCTCGTAGATTTTAAAATGTGTTAATACTGTTTTGATAGAGATATTTTTCTTATCAATAATTAGAAATATCTAACCAGGAAAATTTGAGCTCATTTAGAGAGCTATGTTGAATCTCTGAAAATAAAACACAGACACAGATAAACTATTCAATCGAAATATATTTGTCTAATATCTACAAAGTGTGAACAACTGGTCTTAAGAAAGCAGACAAAAGGCACAAAATTAGTATTACTACAGAGAAGCTTTCATGCTATTTGGATTTTATAAATATCATTGGAGTGGCACAGTAAAAAATAAATTAAGCATTCAGCAAAAACCAGATATTTCATTTTTCCCTTGCTTTGCATTTTGGTCACTCCTTTGACATCATTTGTAAAGGCTAAAGGATGACATTTAACTGAAACCATGGAACATGTATGTTTTAATCACAGTGCTTTCTTGCAGAGTTTGGGTCAACCAGAGAGGTGCACTTCAGGGAAAAAAAAAATCCACAGGAAATTCTCTTCTCTTTCCCCAAACTAAATACAAGATTGAGGCTGTGGTTGTGCATGTTTACATGTGCATGCGTGTATTTAACTTCTAAAGCCCTTTTTCATCGTAAAAGAAGTCTCCATATGATTGGTTTTCTGATGTAAAAGAAGCGACTTCTCAACAATGTGTGACTAGCGCTGTCACTGTGAGAGATGGGTGGAAAAGTACTTGGGGGGCCTTGGCTGAGTTCTCTCAGAGGTGCTCCATCCTGCAAGGCTCTGGCATAAATCCTTACCAGCTTCCTTCCAACCCTCACCCAGCAGGAAATGGTTGCTTATCTTTCTTGGGTGCGCACAGACAAAACACTGAGGTGGGGAGGGAGGTGAGAATCACAATAATTTTGAAATGATAGCCACCCATACTTCTACCGGGAATGAGCCACTTTCTCCCATATGGATGGTGATCGGGCCACGCCAGGTCACCTTCATTTTGACAGGAGTTGACTAAGTGAGAATATCTTTGTGAGTGTAAAACATTTTTGGCAAAGTGAAAAATAGAAAACTTCAAACTTCATTGATAAAAAGGAGCTCATGATTACCCACTTCAACCTTGGTGAGTGCAGTATTTACATGTATCATCATACTCAGATGTGTACGTAGTGCATGCGTGTGAACATATTCCCTGTGCACACGCACGCCCCAAATGGCTCTTGAATAAATTCATTCCTCTAGCGGAGTGTGGGGTGCACTTGTCCTAGTGTATAATTTCTCGGTTATGTCTTGGATGCTAATACAAGGTCTCAGTGAATGCCAACAAAACCCTGATACTCTACTACTTTAATATTCCTACAAAAGCAGGGCTCTACTGGGAAGCTCTGCATCTCCACTTCATCAGTGTGCCTTCCAGAGGGGATTGACGTATACCCAGCCATCGCCCTGCAAGAGAAGAAAGGAGGCATCATTACATGGAGACCTCTCAACAGGGAAAAAGGGAAGCAAGGCTAACCGCAGCCAGTCTGCGTGTCCGCAGACTGTCCCGATGCCTTACACACAGGCCAGGCTGCTGGGCTCACTACCCCTCCTCAGCCCCGCTGCTCTTTGGAGACCTAGATGACCTTGACCTTCCTACCCTGGCATAGCAGGAGGAAACTGCATGAAATGAGCAAAATAAAAGGGGGGCTTGGTTGGTTTACATCAAGGCTGATTGCTTGCAAAAAAAAAAAAAAAAAAAAAAAGCACTTTGACAGTGGACAAGAGAAAAGGAGAGTAGCCAGATGAACGGCCAAGAAAAAGACAAGGCAAGGGTAAGTCCCAGCCCCCAGCCCAGAAGGGAGGACCTAGCAAAGGCTCTCTCCAGTAGGCGTAGTCCCAAACAAATCAGCACACACAGGAAACACCAGCAATCAAATATCAAGTGAGAGAAAGGCGAGAATTAAAACGGTACTAATAACATACCATCTGGTTATGACTAGAAGGCGCTATACTGAATAATGCTGGTATTCAGAGGACTCTTACGCCTTACATGCCCCCAGCCCTTCTGTTACGGACATAGAGGCTTTTCTTAAACTCAGGAAGAAGAACTATGAATGTTTTCTGTTGTTGTTGTTTAACGTACAACCTTCCACAGAAGCCAGACTCAAGAGAAAACGGATCCACCTCACAGAAGGATCTTTCGAGGTTCTACCTCACCTGGGCAGGGCTCCCACACAGGGTCCCCACCCAGTGACCCATAAAGGCGGAGTCTTCTCCAGGCAGCTTTCCTGCCTGAACCAGCATCCTCCCTTGAAATCACCTTTAGTCCACAGCCCACGGTTCCTGACTCAGGAGAGCAGTGGTGGCTTCCTGCCCTAACTCACTTCTCAGCCTTGTGTGTAGACAGAATAATCCTTCCTTGTAGCAGAAGTCAGAGATTAGCAACACCTGGGCTAAAGAAAGCCCACAGATACATTTTGATGGGCTCCTGGCATTTAAATTTTTTAAATTCTTTGATAGCATGCAAATATGAGATTTCTCATAAAAATTCACATTTCTGGCTCCTCATGAACAATCTGTTATCACCAGGAGAGGAGCCGCGTCTGCCCCAGCCCTCCCTGGCCACTGCTCACTGCTGTTGCTGGGTCCTGCGCGCCTCCCTGAGGAAGTGCGGCTCCTACATTTTCATAATTTCCAATCCTGTTGTCAGAACGCCTCCCAATCCCTCTGCAAACAACTTCAAGTGCTTAAGGGCTTCAGCTGGGCAAGTGGTGCCTTGGCCACTTGCCCAGGTATTATTTCTACTTCAGTGTCACATTTGCAGGTGACAGCAGCAGCCCCATAGGCGCAGGACTGGGGCTGGCCTTCCCCAGCATGACCAGCCCTTGCAGCCCACAGAAGGCAAAGCTCTGACAGACAGTTCTCCATCAGTGAGGGCTCCAGCCCACCCAGGCATGGAGATGAGCTGTGAGGCACTCCACAGTTTGTTCCTAAAGATGAAGTAACAGGGGCCATGATGTTTTTGGGTTTTCTTGTTTATTTTTTTTAAAACTGAGTCTCACTTTTGTTGCCCAGGCTGGAGTGCAGTGGCACAATTTCAGCTCACTGCAACCTCCGCCTACCAGGTTCAGGTGATTCTCCTGTCTCAGCCTCCTGAGTAGCTGGGATTACAGGCGTGCACCACCACACCTGGCTAATTTTTGTATTTTTAGTAGAGATGGGGTTTCTCCATATTGTTCAGGCTGGTCTCAAACTCCCGGCCTCAGGTGATCTGCCAGCCTCGGCCTCCCAAAGTGCTGGGATTACAGGCCTGAGCCAGCGCGCCCAGCCGATGGTTTTCTTTTTAAAAACAGAACAGTGTCCTGTCTGCAATCCCATCCCGTTCCCTCACTAGCAGGCTGACGTGCTTTTCTGACAGAGGGATACCCGAGGAGAAGTGTCAGTTACTCGGTTCTGCCCTCTGGAAGGTTTCATGAATGTTGTGGCAGAAAACCTGTCCTGAAGCCTGGACCAAAACTGCAGCCAGAGCCGACCTGCCTCTGTGCAGCCCTGCCCTGCCTGGTATTTATCCAATCTGGGGTCAGCAAGAAACTCCCTCAGTCCAGCCCCGCCCCTGCTATTTATCCAATCTGGGGTCAGCAAGAGAAACCCATCTACCCTCTCAGGACAAGTTATCTCCCAGGCAAGAGCCCGGTGACTGACAGGTGGCAGAGTTACCTCCTGGATAAAATATTTGGGCTTCCACGGTGTCCGGAGGTTCTCACGCTTCCGTTCCTCCACCCGCTGCTTCTCCTCCAGGTGCCGCTTCTGCTCGGTGGCGGCATCAATGTCCCCCAGCCGCAGGTATCGGGTCACCTCCCGCCAGAGGTTCCTGGGGATGCGTGGAGGAGAGGAAACAATCAGCCAGGTCAGCTGGCTGCAAGCTAACAGAATTCCGCCAGGAGCAGCCAGGGCAGCAAGGGACATCCAGGGCAGCCCTCTCTGGGGCAGCTCATCGCAGATTCCGAGAGCCTGGAATTGAACCCACGGCTACCCAGCTCCGCCTCTCTGTTTCTACTCTCCACTTGCACCAGCCAGCACGCCTTTCTCAGGGCCTGGAGTTTCTGGGAATCAAATCTAATAGTAGCAGTAAACATTCTACTACCACTGCAAACCCCGACAGCAGGCACATATGGCATTTACCGTATTTCTAAGCATTTTACATATATAAACCTATTTAATCCTCACAGCAACCCAATGATGTATTATAGATGGTAGTTTCTTATCTCCATTTTACAGAGGAGAAAATTTAAGGTCCACATAAGGTTAGGTGACTCACCCAGGGTCACCACTCTGGTAAATCTGAACAAGACCCGCTTTTCCAAAGGGACCTGGAATTAGGAGTTAGAGGCTGATGCATGTGTGGTGTGTGGGTATTTGTGTGTGCATGCTTTAGTGCGGGATCTCTCATCTTCCCCAGGTCTACACAAAGCCACTTCTCTGCTTCATGCATTCACTGCAGAAGGCAGCTTAAAGGGAGTGAGGCCAGGCTGCTGGGCTCACTACCCCTCCTTGGCCCAGCTGCTCTTTGGAGACTCAGATCACCTTGACCTTCCTACCCTAGCATGACAGGAGGAAACCCCATGAAATGAGCAAAATAAAAAGGGAACTTAGTTGGTTTACATCGAGGAAGGCTGATTACCTGGCAAAAAAAAAAAAAAAAAAAAAAGCACTTTGGCAGTGGGACAAGAGAGAAGGGAAGCAGCTAGTGTTTAACACCAGCTTGTATGTGGCTTGCGTTTAACATACAGTTCTCTCCTCAGGCCCTCCTTGGGACCAGCCGGTATTCAGACACACACTGTTCTAGACAGAAAGGAAAGGAACCATGATAAATCAGGACGCCACCGCCCAACCACTTCCTCACTTAGATGCATCAGAAGTTGAGACTTCACAGACAGGAAACAGAATTCCAGGTAGTGGAGATGCCCTCCCTGGCTCCTAGAAAATGAGGCCTCTTCACCCAGGGGCAAGTGAGTGCCCATCATTAGGTCCGGGCCAGGGAGCACATCTACAGCAGATGTCCTTAACCCTTTCCCCAGCAGGGGCTCAGAGCAGCAGGAAGCCTTGAGTGCTGGCATGGCCAGGCTGAGGACGGGCAGATGGGGCTGGCAGTAAATCAGGGACAGCCAGCAGCGCCCCCTAGGGGTACCGCCGCCAACAGAAGAAAGCCCAGCTGCGCACTCCCCTGAATACCAGACCCGGCCTAAATCACACCATACAAAGACCCAAGGAGCGTGACGCTGTGGCCCCATTTTACAGCAAGTCAACCACTGGTACGGAGAGAGAAGCCAGGTCCGACTGGTCTCTCGGTCCTGCTCTTTCCGCTGAGCCCTGATAACTGATTTAAGAGGAAACACTCACCCAACAGTACGGCTGGTGGGGGGAGGGTGCGGTGTGAAACCACAGGCCTCATCACACACCCTCAACACACATCTCACGCTGAGGGTGGGGCTGGGCACCGGGACAGCCGGGGTCAGGGGGGTTCTCTCAAGGTCCATGATAAGCCCCATCATAAGACGGTGGCCCCAAGTGTAGAGGGCAGAGACCCCAAAACCAGAGACACAGTGACGGGACCAGAACTACAGATGAAGATCTCTGCCCTACATGAATAGGGACCCGACCAGGAGAGTCACCCGGGAGGGGACAGGAGAAGGGAGTGGAGAAGGCTCTGAGCACTAAGCTAAAAGAAAAGAAGTCAACAGGGCAGGGAGGGCTGGGGCCATTCAGTGGGAAAGCCAAAGGAAGCGGAGGGGTGCTTGCTCTGAGAAGGGGAGGGCAGCACAGCCGAGGGTGGGCAAGTGGCTGAGGCCGAGCAGGACTGGCATCTCTGGATGAAGCCACTGGGCCCCTGAGGGCTCTGGCCAAGGCAGGGTTCCTGCTCAGACCAAGCTCTGGGCCTCGCAGGCAGACTTACAGGTATGGGAAAAACAAAGACCGCAGAGTTACCTTGATTCTACCCCTAATGAGTTCCCTTCCAGGAATTCTAGCTGGGGACTGCAGGCTCACCATGGGCTGACACCACTGTGAGAGCTAAGACACTGTTCTAACTGCTGGGCCACCTAGCACAGATGGTCCTTTCCTTTGCCTCTGCAGGGAAGGCCTGGCAGGCCTGGCTGGGAGGGTGAACACAGTGCTCTGAGCAGCCAAGGAGCCTTGGACCAGCCACTCCGCACCTCACGGCTGTTTCCTCTGCAGAGAACAAGGATGGGTGGGCTCAGTTTCTCTACACAGCAGTCCCCCTTTACCCACGGAGGATGCATTCGGAGACCCCCAGCAGATGCCTAAAGCCACACATGGCACCAAACCTACATATACTATGTTTCTTCCTGTACCTACCTAGGATGTCATTTAATTTACAAATTAGGCATAGTAAGAGATTAATAATAGAACAATTATAACAATATACCATAATAAAAGTTATGTGAATGTGTTCTCTCTCTGAAAATACTGTGGTATTTTCAGGTGGCGGCTGACTACAGGTAACTGAAACCAAAGAAGGCAAAATCACAGATAAAGGGGCTGCTGGAGCTTGTTCTGCATTTCAGTACAATCTACAGTAGTCAAAAAGAGGTAGCATCTTCTCTTACTCTGGCAACAGACTCCACCCCTGCTCTAAGCTGAGCTCTGGGTTCCCACAGGCTAACAAGCCACAGAGAGTCTTAACAGGGAGTAGCTCAACTACCCTGCTATCCTTCAAAGCAAAGAAGCAGGCGATCATAGTTTTGTTCTCAACAGCCAGATCAGAAACAGTCACGTCACGATATGAACCACGGACTTCCCCATTCTGTCAATGCTTCATCAGAGGCAGTGTGGGCAAGGGGATGGGCTTCCTTCCTCACTGCAGTCTTTTCCTTGTCCTGCTACTGCTTCCCAAGAGGATGCGCTGAAACACTAACTGGTTAGAGTCCAAGCCCTCCAGTTAGACACAGAGAAGGTTCTGCTCACTGTCCTCAAACAGACTGATTAACAAGCAAGAGGGTGCAAATTCTACAACCAAGCAGAGGTTCTAGGGATACTGAAGCTGTTTTTATTAAACCCAGTTATTCATATAATGAATTATTTACACACACTGTGGTATCCCTGCTTTGTTTTCACGTATAAGAACTGTTTCTATTTGGTTACAAACTCTCGTAGTAATAGTGAACCCTTTCACAAAATCATTTGTAATTTAGTTTTAACCCTACATCGTATTTCTAAAGAGTGTATGCTTTCTGATTAGAGCAGGGGTTGGCAAACATTTTCTGTAAGGGGCCAAAGAGTAAACATTTTAGGCTTTGCAGGCCATATGGTCTTGGTCGCAACGACTTAACTCAGCCATTGTAGCAGGAAGGCGGCTATAAGCCATATGTAAATGAATTATCATGGCTGTGTTCCAATAAAACTTTATTTACAAAATCGGCCTCAGGTTGGATTTGGCCATAGTTTGCTGATGTCCTACATAAAAAAAATAAAACTGGCAGCTGGGCATGGTGGCTCATGCCTCTAAACCCAACACTTTGGGAGGCAGAGGTAGGCGGACCATGAGGGAGGAGTTCAAGACCAGCCTGCCCAAGATGGTGAAACCTCGTCTCTACTAAAAGTACAAAAATTAGCTGGGCTTGGTGGTGGGCGCCTGTAATCCCAGCTACTCAGGAGGCTGAGGCAGAGAACTGCTTGAACCTGGGAGGCGGAGGTTGCAGTGAGCCAAGATCGTGCCACTGCACTCCAGCCTGGGTGACAGAGTAAGACTCTGTCTTTAAAAAAAAAAAAAAAAAAAAAACAACCTGGCATATTCCAAGGAGATTCTGCCTCTGCCTGCATAAACATCACATTAAGTGACTGCACCACATTCATACCATAACCACAGGCACACGAATTGAGTGGATACTTCATAATTTGCTTAGCCATTTTCCAATTAGACAAGTGATTTAATCTTTCTTTTGTTGCTTAGTTTTTTTTTTTTCTGAATTTAAGAATTTGCCCTGAGAACAGATTCTTAGAAGTAGAATGTAAGATTAGGCCGGGCGCGGTGGCTCACGCCTGTAATCCCAGCACTTTGGGAGGCCGAGGCGGGTGGATCACGAGGTCAAGAGATCGAGACCATCCTGGTCAACATGGTGAAACCCCGTCTCTACTAAAAATACAAAAAATTAGCTGGGCATGGTGGCGCATGCCTGTAATCCCAGCTACTCAGGAGGCTGAGGCAGGAGAATTGCCTGAACCCAGGAGGCGGAGGTTGCGGGGAGCCGAGATTGCGCCATTGCACTCCAGCCTGGGTAACAAGAGTGAAACTCCGTCTCAAAGAAAAAAAGAAAAAAAAAAAGAAAAAAAAAAAAAAGAAGTAGAATGTGAGATTAAAGTGGATTCATGAATTGAAAGCTGCTGGTCCACGCACCTGAACTGCACACGTGTACTAGAAGGACAGGGTATAGAGCGTCAATTTTACTACACCTTTCCCAGCATTGACTCTTTTAGAAATAATATTGCTAATCTGGCAAGAAAAAATTAGTATCTCGTTGATTCACTGTGTAGTTCTTTGATTACTATCAATTCTCTGTATTTACCTTTGCAATTAAGCAACAGATCAGTTGAGTTGACAAACTTCTGCAAAACAAGCAGTGAAAGTCTGCTGAAATCTGTCCTCACACCCCACCCCGTGACTGCAGAATGACTTAACCAAAAGCTGAAAGGTTCCGTTCCTAAGTGACACATGGTAGAAAATTTAAATATTTAAAGAAGCCAGGAGAACGTGATTCCTGGCCTCTTTCCAGTCGCTAAGCTTGCAAAGTCTTTTTTCTTCTCTGTCCCTTGAGTCAAGTGCCCAGCACGACTAAGCTGGAGAGGAAGACGCAGCCCGGTTCTCACCTGGACTCCATGGGCCCCTGCTTCTCCAGAGGTCTAATCTTCTTGGGATACACTGGCAGTGTCGTTGTGTCGATGACTTTGGTTTCTCCGTTGCTGTAGGTGAACTCTAAAGTGCCGTTCCATTCCCCATGGGCCTTACAAACAATGGTGTTGGTTGGATTGTGCTTCACTTCCGCGGTAACCCTGAATTAATGAGTCAAATGAACACACTTTGCAAGATGATAAAAACAGAGACTTCGAAAGGTGTAGCCATCTCTAGAGATTTTTTTTAAAATCAGGAATGGGAAGGAGGATTGTTTTTGCAGCCTGGCTCAAAGACTGACTCTGAAAAGATGATCTAATATCCTTGAGCAGCAAAAGAAAGCATCATTGGAAAAACCAGTGAATGTGAATACAGTATATAGATTAGTCAATAGTAATACAGCCATGCTAATTTCTTAATTGTGATAAACACAATGGTTATATTGTATAAGGTACCACTGGGATGAAAATCAGGCAATTCAAGAAAAACAAAGTAAGTGGGCAGGGGACGAGGGATAAAAGACTGCAAATATGGTGCAGTATCTACAGCTCAGATTACGGGTGCACCAAAATCTCACAAATCAGCACTCAAGAGCCTACTCGTGTAACCAGATACCACCTTGTACCACAATAACTTATGCAAAAAAATTGTTTTTAAAAAGAAAAACAAACTAGAATATACTCTCTTCTCCAAAATAGCATCTGATAATACGACATTTTAACCCTAAAAAGACTGTAAGAGTGCAGCGTGAGCTTTCAAAGCCTTAAATCAGGTCCATTTTGTATGGGGTCAAACATGGCTGCCCATAATCCCAGCAGAGCTGATGCTGGAAAAGGAGGGAAACATCTGCTCCGGCATCCACACAGCCTCTGAATGAAGGCTGAGCAAACCTAGAGTCTCGGTCCCAATCAGTACCTTCCAACTCACAGCAGTGGCTCTGAGGAATGACCTCAGCCTCTCCCTTAAAGGGCCTTTGTGGAAATTTGTGACCTCTCTTTCACCTGCCTTGCCTGTGGGAATTCCAAGTGAAAGCAGACTCCCAGCTCCCTCTCCCTCGCTGAGCTTTCTGAGCAGCTGAAGGAACACAGCAGAAATGGAGACACCTGCCCCAAAGCAGCCACGCGTAGGATCTAAATTCCTGATTTCCTTAAGGCCCAGCTCAGGCTGAATTTAGAGTTTTCAAACACACTGGGAGGCTTTCTCCTTGAGCCTAAAAACAGTCACAGTTCTTAGGTAGCAAGGCGGAGGCTCACAGGCAGGTATGAGGCATCTTCTGGGCTGCACAGGGGAAAGGTATTAGTGGTGTGCTGGTCAATATTTAACATGGATCTCCAAAAGGGAGAACACCTGATGTGTAGCATTTGCCAATTTCTGTGGTGGCCATCATGGCTGATTCCAACTACCCACATGACAGCACTGAACGTGGAGTACACACAAATCAGCTCTTACGAGCTGGCGTGTGCTGGCTCCAGGTGCCCCCAAGTCTGTCCACATGCCCCTGTGACTCTGATACCCTCACAGTAATGCCATGCAGAATAATGCTTTCCAAGAAAAAGGGCAAAGATGGAAGATACAGTGTATCTTGCTTACACAGTCGTCTGTGCTGAAAGGATTTTTTTTTTTTAATAGCTGGAGCAATAAAAACAATTTTGTGCTTCTTCAAAGAGCAGACCTCTCCTTTGATTTCTTTGACTTTGGCTTCCCCAGTTTCTCAAAAGAAAGAAATGATCCTGACCTCATGGATGGATGACACAGAACTGAGGATAATATGAAATGGGGGGCTGTCTGGCTATGTCGGGTTCATAGATTGAATCACTTCAGAGCAAAGCGACAACCTGTGGCTTCGGAAGGGAGAGTGTATTCCAGCAAACAGAAGTGCTTTTATTCTCTGGTGCGTGTTCTGCAAATGCATCACCAAAAATTTCACCTTAAGTTTAGAATGGACAGGACCCCAAAAAACTGCATGTGAGGTAGGGAAAAGGCATCTCTTGGAAAAGACCTTAACAACTTTATCTTGATTTTCAACTCATCCCATCCCTGAAACTCAGTCTCTAAGGGTGAAAGGAAAGTGGAGGCGTCGTGGTAAGACAAAGCCAGAGCCTCTCCAGTCACTACCTACCTGTGGACTTTCCCTCCATAGAAAGGCTTTGTGTGGAATATCACCGTCGCTGAGTACCCAGTCTTGGCACAGTTGATGCTGACTTTTCCTCCGAGCTCCACCCACGGGATGGTGAGAATGGACCGGGCGTAGGCACTAGGCAGGGTGAATACGTACTCCTCCCCGTGTTCCAGGAGCCTCAGCACACCTCCAGGGAGAGAGGAGGGGGAGTTAGGCATGCAAACACGCGAAGAGGGTGCGGGGGATCAGAAGAGATGAAGATGGGAAACCACAGAGCCTCCTGCACAGACGTCACGTCTCCCACCTCTGCAGAGGTGAGCTGCTCGTTCACTGTGGGCTCTACTGTGTGCAAAGGACTGAGAATACAGCAGTGAACAAGACAGACCCACTTTCTGCCCTCAGGGAGCAGGACAGAAAGGTGGTCACTAATCACCAATGAACACAAAATTGTAACAGGGATGAAGGTAGGAGGGAAAGGTGGCCAGCACAGTGGAGGCCTCCAACAGGAGAGACTGACCTGGTAAGAAAAGGTTTCCCTAAGAAAATGAACAGGGGAAGGAAGGGTGTTCTGCGCAGGGGGAAGAGCACGTGCATAGGCCCTGGGGTAGGAAGGAGCCTGGTAAGTGTGAAGACGCTGGGAAGAGGGCCCACATGCAGAAGAGAGATGGTGTGAATAGGTATGGCAGATAACCAAGTCAGCAGGGGGCCAGACCTTGTCTTTTAAACTTCTAAAAATTATGTTAAGGAGTTCTGCCTTTACCCTGAGCACTACAGAGACAACCTCAATGGTTCTCACAAAAATAGAGAAATCAGGCGGTACAGCTGCTGTCAGCAACCTTGGGAAAGACACCTACCAAGAGCGGGAAGCTAACACTCTCTGCCCACCCACCTCCAGAGGAAGGATATTCCAACCTAGAACCCGAAGTGGGAAAGGCCCTATTCCTCTTGAAGCAAGGCAGAATTAGGTGGGTTTGTCCATTTTTCTAGGGAACAGGGCCACAGTTTTCATCAAGTCCTCAAAGACCGCCCCCAGAATACAGAAGCACCTAGGAGTGCTGTAGAGTGGCGTGCAGATGCCCTGTACAGGCTGGCAGAGCCCCGAGACCCAGCACCACAGCTCTCTAAGATCACATCTCCATAAGGTACCTCAGTCTCCCACCCAACACGCTGGGACGTGGCTCCCGGGAGACACACATTCTCAGCTCCACTCCGGCTCACCCCAGGCCTCACTCTAGGGCTGCTCTGAGCCTTGTCAAGGGCGCTCTGAGCCTTAGGAGGGTAGAGGACCAGAGGTGCTTGGTGAGGGCACCTTTCCGGGCTTCCAGTCCCCCATTGGAAAGAGTGAAGAGTGGGGTCAATGACTCCCACACGACAGCACTTTCTGGCTGCCAGACCTTCCTGGGAGCTCCACAACAACTATCCTCTTCAGCTCACAACTGCTATTTGGCAATGGTAATCGTTTTAATAAGAGTGAGGAAACAAATTTTTAAGAGAGGTTAAGTAACTCAGCCATTTAGTACTTAATGGTACTAAGTACCTCTTAGGCTAGCACCCACCTAAATCACTTAGAGCTAGAATTTGCCGAGGAGAGAGAAAGGCAGGAAACAAGGGGGAGGGGAAGAGAGAGAAGGAGGGGTGGGGGGAGCAAGTTTCTTTTAGGATAGATGAGCTTGCCAGGGGAGTCTGAGGAGAGATGGGGTTAATTTGTACAAAGGAGTCATGACTGCTCTTATTTCTGAGGTCAATACTAAGATGTTTCCGACTATAGTTCCATCTGCCCTGGAGAATTCCTTTAATTGCCATGCACTACAGTATTTAGGACATGCTAGGCTTGTCCAGACCAGCGACATCACTCTCAGCTCTTAGCTAAGTCCATTAAAGTCTGTTTTCCCAACCCATGAAATACTTGGCTGGGTCTGAAAACCCAACTTGACGTGCTGGCATGTGTTTAGGGGCCTCAGTCCCTCCCAGGTGAAGGGATCCTCAGACATGTGACACATGCAGGCGCTGAGACACCCAGGGGAAGCAGATTATGTGGGTGGGACTGGAGGGCAGATATCACAGTTGTATTTACATCCTCCCTCTCTCTCTGGCTGGGAACATAATTGAATACTTTTAATACAAATCGACAAACGGCATAAGTCCACTACCCGAAATACACTGGCTATCAGAAGGGCCTTCTCCCCTTTTCTCTGCTCCAACTTGCTGGAGCTCTTAACTAAACCCATCTTCCTGGAAGTAAAGCCCCAGGCCACATCTTGCTCTCACTCTGTCACTCATTCCTCCTGCATTTGAGAGAGAAGAGCATCCCACATGACTCTGGAGGCCCTGTCCTATCCAGGCAGTGAAGGGAGGAGCGTTGTGTTTTGAGGAGAATTAGACATTGGTGTTTCAATCCCAAAAGTTTCTGCTCAAGACACTTGGAGGAGAATGGCCAAGTCGGACACTGTTTTTTGTTCAAAGCCGACCTTTGTGTCTGACTTCTTCGCGTTGGGTCGAGAAGACAGCCCAAAGCAGGTGGAAAATTGCAGCCAATGCCGAACACAGACCAGCACTTGGTTCTTCCTGACCAACAGCCAGGGAAAGTGGGAAAGTGGAAGAGAGAGGCCACCTCGAAGATCCCTCTCTACTCGAGTTTAATCTCCCAAGACCCCGGTTCCTTGGATGCCAGCTGTATCCTCACAGACCTGGAGACTGTGGCAGCTGAGAGAGGCCCCTAGACCCTGCAGAGAAGGCTGCCATTCATGTCTTCAGGGCCCCAGAGGAGAAGGTCCAACGCCACCCTCCCCACAGCGCTAATGGACTACAGAGAGCCCCCAATTTACTATGGTTCAACTTACAATGTTTTGACTTTTCAATGGTGCCAAAGCATAAGTAATCAATAGAAACCACTTTGAATTTTGGTTTTTTTCCCAGGTTAGTGATATGTGGGACGGCACTGTCTTGTAATGCCAGGCAACAGCAACGAGGCTCTTTCTCTCTTTTGAAGACAGGGTCTCAGTCACTCAGGCTCAAGTACAGTGGCACAATCATGGCTCACTGCAGCCTTGACCTCCTGGATTCAAGCAATCCTCCTGAAAAGCTGGGACTACAAGCACGAGCCACCATGCCCAGCTAATTAAAAAAATAAAATTACTTGTAGAGACGAGAGCTCTCTATGTTGCCCAAGCTGGTCTTGAACTCTTGGGCTCAAGTGATCCTCCTGCTTCTGCCTCCCAAAGTGAGTATAAACAACCTCCTACGTAGTTTCAATATTTGACGCCCTCCAAACCCCGGGTTGAAATTTGATCCCCAGTATTGGGGGTGGCGCCTAGTGAGAGGTGTTTAGGTCATGGAGAGGGATCTCTCATTAATGACTTACGGTCATCCTAGCAGTAAGGAGTGAGTTCTCACATTGGTAGTTCTTGCAAGAGCTCCCCTGAGAGCTAGTTGTCAAAAAGAACCTAGGCCTGGTGCAGTGGCTCACTCCTGTAATCCCAGCACTTTGGGAGGTGGAGGCAGAAGGACAGCTTGAGCCCAGGAGTTTGAGACCAGCCTGGGGAGCATGATGAAACCTCATCTCTACAAAAAATTTAAAACTAAAAAATTAGCTGGGCATGGTGGTGAGCACCTGTAGTTCCAGTTACTTGGGAGGCTAAGATGGGAGGATTGCTTGAGCCCAGGAGGTCGAGGCTGCAGTGAGTTATGATCACATCACGGCACTCCAGCCTGGATGACAGAGTAAGACCCTGTCTTAAAACAACAACAACAACAACAACAACAACAACAAAAAACGGGAAAGAGCCTGGCACCTCTGTCGCCTTGCATCTGCTCTCGCCGTGTGACCCCCACACAGGGGCTCCTCTTCTCCTTCCACCATGAGCGGATGCAGCCTTAGGCCGTCATCAGAAGCAGACGCTAGTGCCATGCTGTTTGTACAGCCTGCTGAACTGCGAGTCAAAGAAACCTCTTTTCTTTCAGGTATTCCTTTACAGCAACGCAAATGTTCTAGGACACAGCCCACCCTCTCCAGCGTGCTACGCTGCCAGATGATTCTGCCCAACTGCAGACTCCTGTAAGGGTTCTGAGCACGTTTCAGGTAGGCTGGGCTAAGCAAGGATGGTTGCTAGGCTAGATATATTACCTGTGGTTTCAACTTAGGATATTTTCACCTTTGGATGGGCTTATTGGAACACAACCCAATCATAAGCCAAGGAGCATCTCTGCTTGGCAGTAAAATCGTTCCAGACGAGCAATGTGTCTCCTTGGCACCGTAACCTCACCCCTGATGTCTACTGCATTCCTATTTTGTGGGTCACCCTGCATCTCCTTAACTGCGACACTTAGGGGACTCCTGCCGCTTGCATGACTAGCAGGAAACCTCTACAGACTGGGAACACATGACAGTCACAAACTCGGCTGGCTGCTATTCCTGGTCTCATTCAGAAATTTAAACTTTGCAAGGTAGGATTGTAACACTGAGATTTCCTTCACAGTGTTTTTTCATTGAGAATATGCCACAGGTTTTTTAAGGCCTGGATGAAATCTTAGGGGATCATTTCAATCCTCTGTCACTCACCAGCTTGGCAATCTTAACTTCTGTGCCTCAGTTTCCTCATCTGTGATGCACAGATAATGGTATCTGTACCTCCCACGGCTGTGGTTAAGATGGAGAAGGCGATTCTAAACTCAGCTAACAGCACTGCAGCAGGGCACACGGCCAAAATCCTGACAGTTTTATGTCTTTATTGCCCCTCATTCTTTAAGCCCCCTCTGTATGGGTATCGCCACCTGGTGACAAAGAGGAAAGTACAGCATCTTCTAATGGGCTACGCCTGTGAGGGACGGCAGGGGCACAGGGTGGACTCTTCCTAATGTAATGCTTTGTGTAAGAGACTGCATACTCCTCCCATTTGTCTTTAGAAAAATCTCTTCCAAATCATGGTAAAATGTGCCCCAGTCCTGGGGGAGGTCCGTGAGCCTCGGAGCTAGACTGATTTGAAGGCACTGGCAAGATCGCATTCCTTTGGCTTTTTCTGAAAAACGATAAATGTGTGCTCACTCATTAAATCACCTGCGACGATGCCTTCTTAGTACTCACTCTTTTTTCAGGGTCACATCAAAAAAACCTCTCCTTAATATGAATAAAAAACTATATTAAAATTAGACTTAAAAATGGGATCACAAATATAAGTTACTTCTTCCTTTGGCGTAATAGCTAAGAAAAGCTAAAAAAAAAAAAAAAAAATCAAATAATCAATCCTTCCATGCACAGTTAGTCCTTAGGCTGGGAGATCTTCATTTGAAATTCCACAAATTGATTCACCAATAAGCATAAAGGCAAAGCATTAAGATTTTCAAACTGACAGGCTTAAAATAATTTTGTGCCCAATCTCAATCTAAGGAACCAAGATACTTGGCTGGGACATCCACTCTGGAAAGCAGAGCCACAGAAGGGGCTCCGGGAAGGGGCTCTACAGAGCCAGCAGCATCGGCACTCACAGCCCCATGGCCATCATGTCAATTCCTCTCACTACAATTAACTGTCTTTTCCCACAAACTCGATTGAGAGCCTGTCATGCACCAGGCACTGATTCGGGCATTTTGAGGGCAGTGGGCTGCAAAGAGCAGCTGAACACCCTCAGCTCCCCAGCGGTGCAGGGTTGCGAGGGGTTGGCAGCCCACACTTTTCCAGGACAGAAGCCTTAGGTTGACTGAGCGACATCGGCTCTCGCCATCAGAGCAACGGAAAGGAGAGTGGGGGAGAAAGGGGTGCAGTCTCTGGGTTCAACCTGAGTGAATTCAGCGCATAACGAGGCACTTCGTAGCAGCGTTTCATTACAGCCAAATATGCCGCAGCCTACAGGCAATGATCTAAGAGAGACGCCCCCATATTTACATTCAGTTTCCAGGGGACCCATGCAAGATCTCTTTTACATACCGAGGAAATGGAAAAAGCATTATGTAACCCCAGTCAACAAATTCATGCGATGTGCAGGAAATATAAGAGAGAAAGGAAAATACCCCACCTCCGGCCTTCCCCACTCAAGGAGCTCTGAGTATAGCAGCCAGAACCTCCTGCTTTGAAGTTTGGAGATTCTTAGAAATAGTTTGTGTGAAAAATCAGATGCTGTGTTACAGAGGACGCACGTCATTAATATAGAAGATAAGAGATGTGGCTACTGAAAGGACTTAGGCCAACATAAGGCTCACAAGACTGAGCCAAGGGTCCCCCAGCCCTGCCCAGGCCACGCACAGTAGGAGAACATCAGGTGAGTGGCCAATGCCCAGGAGAGACCTTCCACAGTCTCTCTCCAGAACCTTCCTTCTGAACTCAGCACACTATTGAGAAGTCCGGAGCGGAATTTTCAAGCAAGTAGAAAAAGTGAGAGCAAAGCCAGGCATGGTGGGTCACACCTATAATCCCAGCACTTTGGGAGGCCAAGGCGGGTGGATCACCTAAGATCGGGAGTTTGAGACCAGCCTGACCAACATGGAGAAACCCAGTCTCTACCAAAAATACAAAAAAGAATAGAAAAAGAAAAAGTGAGAGCAGCAAATTCTAATTCTGCTTCCTCTGAAGGCTGCATCTGAGGGCTTCAAGAGGGGGTGTTCTGCGTCTTCTCATTCACAACATTGCGGCCCGGGCTGGGGGAAGCGAATCAAGGGCCCCAGCCCCCACCTGCTGCCTATCAGGAACGGAGAAGCCACGATCCTGGGAACCCACAGGCCTACCCTGTGGAGATACAGATAGTCTTCAACAGCCAACAGTAAGAGACAGTACAGATGCTGATTAGTTCCGGGGACAGAGGGCTAGAAGGACCTCATTGCTCTCTCAAGGTCAGCTGCCGAGGCAATGAAAGGAGCCCACGGGCTGCGCTGGGATGAGGGGCGCCCTGCTGATGGATGGCTTAAGGGAAAGGGGCGGAGACACCAGATGGAGACAGGCTGGACGAGGGTGCAGGAGGCAGAGGGAAGAAGATGAACAAGGGAAGGATGAACACACTGTGTGGGCAAGGGAGAATAACCAGCTTTAAAACAATCACGCACGTGACACCACTGCACAACCACATCCTCGTCGCAGCCGACCGCTGGCGGTCGGGGAGAAGGGAGCAGTGACTATTTTGTAGAGAAGGAAGGATTGCGAAGGGAGAGACTGAGTTTCTGTGAAGAATTCCCTAAACCACTAAAAATGGATTTGCAAATCTTTACCTTTTCAAAACCTGCCACGTATGTGTCTAATGGCAAGAATTAGGGGCTCACCGACTGGGAGGCATCCACCCTATACTCCAGTTTAAGAATCTGGCTTTCCCACGCCTTGACAAGCAGCAGCGAGTACTTCCGCGGAGTGCAGGGAAATCCCCAGACAAATGACATTATATTCGCCAAGCACGCACTCTAAGCACAGATTCACACGCATGTGTGTGCACGTGTGCGTGTGTGTGTCTGTGTGTGTAGGAGGGAAGAAGAGACATAAACAAATGGCCTCTCTGCTTCTGCCTTTGCACTGGGCCCTCTCCGCTATTGCCTTCGGTCTATTCACTCAGCCGACACAGTGACACTGCTGACATCACATCTACCCTTCAGGACCTCTCATCTCACAGCAAAAGGCAAGGTCCTTGCAGGGCCCCCAAATCAGATTCCAGAATGTGGCCTCTCCTCTCTGGCCTTATATCCCCTCTTCCCGGCCACCCACCCACTCTGTGGCAGCCACAGGGGCTCCTGGCTGTCCTCACCATATCCCAGCCGCACGTTCCCAAACGGATGCCTTCCCACTTGCTGTTTTTTACCTGGAGGACCCCTTCTGAAACAGGAAGCCTTTCCTCAGCTGCTCAGCCTTGCCGAGGTCCACGTTATTGAAAACTGCAACCTCCCCGCCCTAACTTCACTCTCGTCTCCTTCCTACTTTGTCTCTTAGTGTCAATCATCATCCGTCACACTGAGGACTTCACGCCTGCCTCTTGTCTTCTCTCTGACCCTCCTGCTGGAGCACGAGCTCCCGGGGGCAGGGATCCTGTGTGCTGTGGCCTCTGCTACGTCTCTGGCATCAAGGACCGTGCCAATCACTTCACAAATAAATGGATGAATGGATAAGGGAATGGGTAAATGACAGATTTATTCGAGCCACCACTGTTACAGATAAGGAGGTAAACACGTTTAAAATACTGTCTGTAGAAAATGTGTAGGAATCATTTTGCATACGGGGCATAAATACAAAGTGTGAACCGCCTTCTCTACCTTCTCTAGCAAACAAACATATTTCATCTTCAAAATATTTATTATGTGGGAAATTTAGAAGAAGGAATAAAATTAAACAGAATGAGATGAGTCACCTGAATACCAATTTTTGTTTTTAAGAAGAGGAAAAGATTTTTTACCAATATAAACCTCATAGCATGAGGCAAGCCTTAAGCAACCTATGAAAACACAGAGCCCCAGATAAGTCAAAATCAAGATGAATGTCGCTCCCATTTCTTATTACAAACCCAACTATAAAAATCAATGTGAACATAAACCTCCCACAGGGGAGTCCTTAGCAATCTTCTCCCTGCCTTCAATAGGAATTGCTGCCCGGGTATTCTAACCTGCGCTCCTAGCTCATGCAACTTCAGGAGTTCCCCAGCCCGGGCTGAGGCACACTTTTGAAATCTGCCGGGGAGGGGTTTAACCCAAACAGTGCTGCACAGTGGCAGCTCCGTGTCGCTTAAGCCAGGGAGAAGGCCGAGTGCAGGAGCACAAGCAGTCACTGGGGTCAGAAAAGAGGCCAGAGAGGAAATACCGCTCACTCCTCTAGCCCTGCGCCTCCAGAAGCACACTTGAATCAAGTTTCCTTTCTCAGTGTTGGACAGAGGCCTCAACAGCCCTGGCTGTGTCCTTGCAAGGCTCTAACCCCCTTGACCAGGTCCCCTTCCCTGGCCCACCGCCTGCTCCTCTTGTTTTTCCTGTGCTTATGAACTCGGGGGGTGGCCTGAACTGCCTCAGATTCTGATATCCCATCCACAGGTCAGAGATGAGCTGGGAAACGGCCCCTGACTCGAGGAGACCCCAGCACCTACCCTGCATCCCCTTCACTGGCTTGTGCAGAGGGCAGGACAGATATTGTGAATTACGCATGGATCCCTGGGCGAGCTGCCTCTCTCGGGCTCCTCATCTGTGAAATGAGGATAGCTGGACTCATCCGAGGTCTGCTGAGCATTCTGAAGCAACTGAACCCTTTTGGAAATAGTCTTGTATAGGGAAGTCCATCTGGTGAATAGGTAAGGACGGATGGAGATGCTCAGGCTGGAGTGGACTTGGAAGAGCTCAAGCCTCTGTGAAATGAGGATAGCTGGACTCATCCGAGGTCTGCTGAGCATTCTGAGGCAACTGAACCCTTTTGGAAATAGTCTTGTATAGGGAAGTCCATCTGGTGAATAGGTAAGGACGGATGGAGATGCTCAGGCTGGAGTGGACTTGGAAGAGCTCAAGCCTCGTCTCCCTGTGCCCCTCCAAGGAGCCTGGGATTCTCTACAGCACGGCTGGAAGCCCTGGAGCATATGGTGGACAAACACCCTTTCAGCTACAAGATTTCATGGTTCAGTCGTCACTGGTAACAACTCCCCTTTAAGAAGAGAGACCACTGCCTTCACGCCTGTCACCCCAGCACTTTGGGAGGCCGAGGCAGGTAGATCATGAGGTTAGAAGTTCGAAACTAGCCTGGCCAACATAGTGAGACCCCGTCTCTACTAAAAATACAAAAATTAGCTGGGCAATGGTGGTGCGCACCTGTAGTACCAGTTACTTGGGAGGCTGAGGCAAGACAATTGCTTGAACCCAGGGGGCAGAGGTTGTAGTGAGCTGATATCGTGCCACTGCACTCCAGCCCAGTGAGAGAATGAAACTGTCTCAAAAAAAAAAAAAAAAGAAGAAGAAGAAGAAGACAGACCACTTCTGGCATTGCTCTCACCTTGCCAACAGCAGGAAAAGCCAGACCTCAGGTGATCCACCCGCCTTGGCCTCCCAAAGTGCTGGGATTACAGGCATGAGCCACAGCGCCCGGCCAAATGGGAATTTTTTGATTGGAAAATAGTTGAAATGCCACACTCTCACAGCAGATACCCCAGGGAGTGATAATCTCTTTATTGGTGAGGTTTATCTAAAGACAGATGTATTCATCTTTCCCCCACACATACAACCCCCCATCTGAAGTGTGGAAAAGGCCTAAACTGGGTGGGCCAAGATCATCCTGGTGACAGGTGTGTTCCTGGCCTCCTACACAAATCAATGAATGTCTCATTGGTGAACTTCTAGATTCTGATTGATCCTTGAGGGGAAGGTGTGATTACTGGACCTGTGTGCAAGGAGGACCCCCAGGAAGGCTGGACACGAATGCTGAGTGCGTCTGTGGGCACTGTGGAGATGCTGTCTTATCCAGGCAAGAGGGATGGCACTTTGGGGGCTAAACCTAACACGTAAGTGGAACCCAAGAGTGGGTTTTTTTCTAAATAGTACCACTGCACGCAAACCCTAAATAAGGAAGAACTGTCTACAGGTACAGTCCCCAATTCCTTTCCTCCCTTCTCTCTCAACTTTAGTCAGATTTTCACTAGTGATCTTCCACTGACAACTGCTGTCAGGGTCACGAGTGACCTCCAGAATCCAAAATCAATGATCCCGTCTCAGTTCTCGTCTTCCTGGAATTAACCAGCATCACGTGATGCAGCTGGCCACTCTCGCGCTTTGCAGCCCGTCTTCACTTGCCTCGCAGGGAGCACCTTCTCCCGTTCTGTTCAGTCTACTTCGCTGGCCACTCCTCCTCAGCCCCCTCGGCTGCCTGCTCATCTTGTGGGCTGCAGAAGCCAGTGCTCGGCTATCTCAGCAGTCTCAAGGCCTTAACGATTTCATTTCCGTATGAAACTCCAGCTCGCACACACAATTGCCCACTCAAGCGCTCCCTTCCATGACTCAACTCTAACAACCCTCCCATGCTCTCCCTCCAAAGTAGCCCAACACCCAGCCCTGAGTCTCCCCATCTCAGTTAATGGCTAGTCCATTCTTCCAAGTGCTCGAGACCAAACCTTAGCAAGCCTTTCTCTCACGCTCCACATCCCATCCAGATCCTTACGACGCCACTACTGTTACTTCCTCTACCATTTTCCACCTGCTCCAAGCCACCATCCGCACCTGCTCAGTGATTCTAGTGACCTCCTCCCTAGTCTTCTTGTTTTGACCATTGCCCCCGCCAGGGTCTGTTTTCAACAAATGGCTGGAGCGGTCTTGCTAGACTCTGCGTTTGAGCCTGGTACTCTCCAGCTCAAAAGCGCCAGTGGCCTCACAGCTCCCTCACTGTAAGAGCCAGCGTCTCCAGCAATAGCCCATGAGGTCCAACGCGCTCTGGCCGCCCCCACCTCCCTGACCTCCGCCTGCTCCTCCAACCACATGGGCTTCCCATCTGCATCGCATGCCAGGGACATACTACCTCCAGGCCTCTGCCTCGTTCTTTCCGCACATAGACTGTTTCCCAGGGATCTCTGAGGCTTGCCCTGCCCCCCTTTGCCCCCTTTGGGTCTTTGCTCAAATGGTCACCTTAGCGAGGCCTTCCTACCAGCCAGCTCATCTGAAAGCTCAACTGCCCTCTCCCTCGTCCCCGCACCCCCACCTGCCTTATGTTTCTCTACAGCACTTACCATCCTTCAACTTACCACACAATCAATTACGTTCACTTACTTATTTCATTTCTCCATGAGAAAGAAGGAGAACAGAAACATCAAAAGAACAGATCTTTTTTGGTTTGTTTTGTTTACTCAAATAGCCACAGCTCCTAAGTCAATGTCAAGCATCTAGTAAGTGCTCAATAAAAATGTGCTAAGTGAATGAAAGGTGCCCTTATCTCATGCGGTTTTGGAAGGGCTTCTAAGGAGCCATGTACTCTCTGAAACTCAAAGAAAAATTTTAAGTTAGATTCTCTTTTTCTAGGAAGAGAATCACAGCCTTAGCGCCTCGAGGAGATTTGTGACAAAAAAAGTTGAAGAACCAGTAACACAGACGCTTGAATTTAACAAGGATTATTATAGGTTTCTTCAAACAATGAATACACTTCATTCACAGCTACTTGCTAAAATAAGAAGGTGTGATCCACCAGTGGCGTGATTATACTATGTTCTTGCTTCAGAATTTCTAGCATAGAGTCAAAAGATTTGTCTTGGGAATTTTTATGAGCAGATTTTGAATAGGCAGCATGATTATCCTCATTGTCTGTGAGCCAGAACACTGGTGAGAATGAATAAAAATGTGTTTTCGCAGATTTGGAGGCCAACTACTATATTCACGCAATGCTGAAAAAAAAAAGTACCTATAAGGCACATACGCACGTGTACAGCATGAGAAGGTCCAGGTGGGAAGGTCCAGGTAGGCGGCTGTCAGGCATATAGTCGAACACCTTGGCCCCACTGGGAAATTACCAGATCTTGTCCCAAAATAACAAAACCCACCCCCTTTACCACCCACCCTCTAATTCCAAAACCAGTTAAAAACAAAAAATATTCCACACACAAAAATTATCAGTCATCTACCAGGTATGGAAATGTCACTGTGTAAGAGCCAAACTCCAACATACGACATGGCTTACCTTCCCCTATCATAGAGACCCCCACGGACATGCCCATGAACTTGCTTTTGGTCCATACGTGAGTGTTGACGCACAGTCTCTTCTCCTTGCACTCACAGTAGAAGCAGGAGATGGGTGGGTGATGGGACACTTGCTCAGCCACAAACCTTAGTTTGTAGCTTTTGGAAGGGTCATCGGCCATCGTGTGTTCATGACAGTCGGCAGGAGAGTGGGGAGCAGTCCTCTTAGGCTTGACCTTGTCCTTGGGAACCTCCCAGGAGCAGTGAAACGTCTCGCCTATGATGGGGTTGTACGGCTTCTTGGCCAAAGCGCCCTTGCGGCCCTCATGAAAGGCTGTGAGGTAATACTCCACGAAGCAGATGACTCTCTCCTCTGGCGTGGCCCCAGCAGTGATGGCCAGCAGTAGGTCTGGGTGCGCCATAAAATCTGCATACATCTCCAGCAAAGATCGTTTCTCCAGGATAAAGGTGGGAAGCACCACCTGCATTTGGAAGGACACAAAGACAGAAATCTTTGGGATCACATGGAAAAGCTGAAAAGAAAAAGTAAAGGCTGCAACCACCGTCACGCAAATTCACAACGTCCCCAGCCCGGGAACAGTCTGTTTTGACTTGTGCACAAATGACAAATAAGGGAAATGACACAAAAGAAAGAAGTGGCAGCAGAATCCGCGGGAGCCCAGCTCTGTGGACAAGGCTGTTCTGAGTGGTCTTCCTCCTTGCTTTCCTGGGCTAACACAGCAGTCCCTGCCCGTCTCCACTGCCATCTCTCTCCTAACTCTCCATTATTTAGGGATGTGAAGAAAACAGCCCGGAAGGGCTTTTCTGTATTCGGCCTGCCATCAGGCACGATCAAGGCGGGGTACTCAGTGTGTTCCCACAAACATGGATACTAGGGTTTGTGGTGCCATTTCATAGGGGGTCCAGGCAGACGAGGACCCACCACCGATGACAGTGTGCACTGGGAGACGCTGTTGGAAGAATGGTGTACAAGCCCCGCCATGACCGAGGATGGGGAGGACTGTGGAAAGGGCCCAGCTTCAGGAGGAGGCAGGCCCGTCAGCAGGCAAATGTCCACAGAGCTGCTGCAGAGAAGAGCGGCCATGGCGATTCCATCTGCGGAGATCGATCCTCGAGGTTGGTCCAGAAGAAACCAGGGGACGTTACAAAGTAGGCTGGCACTTAACATACAGAACCTGCTGCTAAAGGACTGGTAGGCTGGCTACCGCTAGGTTTGCTACTGGCACCATCACTGAAGACAGACCTTGTGGAGGCCGGGAGGACTCTGGTGGAGACAAGACAGAGACTCCTCATTGATCCAAAGTAGATCCAGATGGTCACTCAGGGGCTCCACAACCCCAAATGCCTGTAACCCAATGATTACTTAGTCGTTTGCTTTAAGTGATCTCACTTAAAGCAACTGAAGGGTATTTTGAAACTGGGAAGCCCATAACTCACTACTGCTACTGCTGTTTAAAGGAGAGAAAGTCCATTTTTCACTGTCCCAGTGTGATCTTAAAATAACTGAGTTATCGAGTGTTTGGTTTTTTGTTTGTCTTTTTTTAGTTTTGAGCCGGTCAACTCCTGTCGCCCAGGCGGGAGTGCAGTGGTGCTGTCCGGCTCACTGCAACCTCCACCTCCTGGGTTCAAGCCACTCTGCTGCCTCATCCTCCCGAGTAGCTGGGACTACAGGCACATGCCACCACACCTGCCTCATTTTTTTTTTTTATTTTAGTAGACACGGGGTCTCACCATGTTGCCCAGGCTGGTCATGAACTCCTGAACTCAAGTAATCTACCCCCTTCAGCCTCTCAAAGAGTTATCGGGTATTAATAATCCACCCACTTAGCTGCAACACACAGCCAGCCTTAACCCAGAGCCTCTCATCCTGTTCCTCCTCATTGGACCCACAGGATTTTGAAGCTGGAAAGCCCACCCAGACCCGCTGGGCCATGCAGGGAACACGCCAGGTACCACCGAGTTGACCAATACCATGGGGCTGGTTGACAATCTCTCTTTATATAACTAATTCTGTCCTTCCTTTCTGTAGCCCCGAACTCCGGTGAAAACATTTGGGAGGGTGTATGATCATGGGCCGCAAGTATCACACAGGCTCACTGATCTGTAACCCTGACTCCACTTCCGGTTACAACACCCTTCCCTGCAAATGACTGGGCCATGGTGGAAGGGAGAAGAGAGGCTGCTGTGCTTGGAGCCTGTCCCCTCCCAAATGCAGGTTGAAATCTGAACCCGGTGTGGCAGCGTTAGGAGGTGGGGACTAGAAGGGGTGGAGGTTATAGGAGCAGATCCCTTAGGAAGAGATGAACGCCGTCCTTCAGGAGCGAGTTCTCACTCTCTTGGGGCTGAATTAGGGATCGCAAAAGCATGCTGTTCTAGAAACGACTCTGACTTCCTAGACTCTTGTGCTCGCCATGTGATCTCTGCACACACCGGCTTCCTCTCCTGCCATGTTTTGACCCAGCACAGGGCCCTCACCAGAAGCCAGCCAGCTGTGACACTACGCTCTTCAACTTCCCAGCCTGCAAAATGGTGTGTTACATAAATGTATTTTTCTTAAAACGACTCAGTCTCAGCTGGGCACAGTGGCTCATGCCTGTAATCCCAGCACTCTGGGAGGTCGAGGCAGGCAGATCACCTGAGGTCTGGAGTTTGAGACCAGCCTGACCAACATGGAGACACCCCATCTCTACTAAAAATACAAAATTAGCCAGGCATGGTGGGGCATGCCTGTAACCCCAGCTACTCGGGAGGCTGAGGCAGGAAAATCGCTTGAACCCAGGAAGCGGAGGTTGCAGTGAGCCGAGATCGCGCCATTGCACTCCAGCCTGGGCAACAAGAGTAAAACTCCATCTCAAAGGGGAAAAAAAAAAAACACAGAACGAAAAAACCCTATTCAGTCTCATTCTGTCACAGCAACACTAAAGGGACTAATACAGATGTCCAGAGAGAGACAGGCAGACATGACAACAGCAAAGTACAGAAATTTCAGAGGAAACCAGAAAAAGCCCCGTCTGCTAGAGAGGTAATAAACCTTGGTGGATCTCTTTTAATGCTTTTCTATCTTTCATTTAAAAACTGTGTCAGGAGAAAATGTACCAGTGCTAAATAAAAAGGCAGCCAGATGTAAAATTGAACATGTAATACAATCCAAGAATCATAAAAACACTCAAAATGTGAACATGTCTGTCTGGGTGATAGAACTGAGTGATTTTACACTTTTTTTTTTCTGAGTATCTTTCTGCTTTGCTTTTATAATACACAGGAAGCAGCAGCATTATTTTAAAACACAACTATGCAAATCGATGGAGGTTCCCGATTTTCTTTAACCCACAACTTGACAAAATTAAGAATCTGGCTGCTCTAGGATCTCATCTGGCCAAGAAAAGTGTTAAGCATGGAACAGCCTTCAGATGCCAACTCTATTTACTTCTGATGCCTTTTTGTGGGGACGGGTCATCAATCAGCAGCCATCACCGTGCTCTCTGGGGGCTGCTGTTCCAATGAGGCTTCAGTGGAGTCAGGCTGCTGTGTTCTCCCACCATGCAGCTGTCCAATGGCAGAGTAAATGACCCCCAGACACTCACCACACTTCCCTCTTCTGCCCCCGAATTGCCCAAGGGCTCCTCTATGAACTCCACCCAGACAAGGTGGCACAGCTGAGGAATGTGGATTTAAGCAGCCTGGAAATCCCTTAATGAAGCGAAATCAGTGACAAAGGACAGACTGCCACAAATGTCTGCATCTTCATACCTTCCCCAAGTGACTCCATCTCCTGCTCTCTCCCTTCCCGGTCCACGGGGCCCTCTGATCAGAAGGCAAGCCAGGGAAGGGGAAGGGCAGAAATATACACTGCAGTCATCAGCTCTGACGAGTGTAACTTCAAACAAAGATAATTTCATGACCTTGGCTCAGGCCTTTTCCCCATTCTATAGCAATAAAGCTTCTATGGCAGTAATTCCACCTCTGGACAAGAATCCTCATGTTTATACCCAAGATTAAAGTTAACAAGGAACATCAGCTACGATACTTACTCTCTAGTTACATACTTCTGAGAAGGACAAGAATTTAAGATGTTTCCCCTAATTTAGTCAGCATTTCTGAACTCAGAAGCTAAAGATTAAAAAAATAATAATAAGTAAATAAGAAAAAGAAGTCTACTTGGAGCCCTGAGTCACTGAATGTCAGAACCAAAAAGCAGCCTTGAAGATGATTTGGTGCACTGCCCCGGTCCCATAGGTGAGGGCATGATGCCGTGGCCGCCCAGTGGCTGAGCAAGCAGGGAACCTCAGGCTCCCGGCGGCCACCTCCGAGTCCCTGCCATTACCCGATGATACATACTGATTATCTGTTTCTGGTTAACAAAAACAACTTCTCGGCCAGGTGCGGTGGCTCACACCTGTAATCCCAGCACTTTGGGAGGCCGAGGCAGGAAGATCACAAGGGCAAGAGATCGAGACGATCCTGGCCAACATGGTGAAACCCCATCTCTACTAAAAATTCAAAAAATTAGCCGGGCGTGGTGGCGCATGCCTGTAGTCCCAGCTACTTGGGGGGTTGAGGCAGGAGAATTGCTTGAACCCAGGAGGTGGAGGTGGCCGTGAGCTGAGAATGCGCCATTGCACTCCAGCCTGGGCAACAAGAGCAAAACTCTGTCTCAAAAAAAAAAAAAAAAAAAAAAAACTTCTTTCATTGGACGAGGAAGATAGCTAGGATGTCTGGGCCACCCCATCTGCTGTCATGGATTAAGAAGAGGGGGAAGGGCCAGGCATGGTGGCTCATGCCTGTAATCCCAACACTCTGGGAGGCTGAGGCAGGAGGATCACTTGAGGCCAAGAGTTTGAGACTAGCATGGACAACATAGTGAGAACCCATCACTACAAAAAAACAATAATTAAAAAATTTTTAAAAAGAAGTGGGTGAAGGAAAAAGAATGGGGAAGAGAGTAGAACATGAGCCCCACCTCCTCAGGCCGTTTCACTCTTCCCAACAAGGCAAGCAAATCTACCATGCCAAACATTATCATTAATATCACACATGGGAGGGAGATCGTTGCCATGAAGTGAGGGTATGGCAGGCGTGGCTCCCAGACTGGCTGTCCCGCCTCCGGCAACACCTCCAACTCCCCTCCACACCACGGCCAGAGTCACCTTGCTAACATCTCTGTAAGAGATAAAGTCCAACCTGGTCCCCACCTCCCTCTGGTCTCACACAATATCCTGACTGTCTGCTCCCATCCCTCCCTGCACAAAACTCCCCTCACATACACACACTTCCTTTTCTGCCCTTTCTACCCTCTTGTCTAGGTGACAGAAAGCTCATCAGCTCAAGTAGTTCTCTCCTCTGTGAAGCTTTTTTTTTGTTGACAGTTCCCGCTTCCAAGGCTAAAGCAACAACCCCCCCACCTTTGCTGTCCTCAGCACCTCACACATACCTCCACCTCCAAAGCTCTTTTCCACTTACTAATGCACACGCTTCCAAACCGTAAGCACTTAGAGGACAGACACCTGACTCCCTCGTACATTAGCAAAACACAAGACAAACAGATGAATTCCACGAGACACCTGTTTCCTCTGACATGTTTAAGTTCCCCGTATTTTTAAATGCAGATTCTCATTCACCATGCTTTTGATTTTCTGACTAGATCCAGCCAAGTTTTCAGTTGCTGCTTCTCTCGAGGAAAACGAGAATATTCACATACACACCAAAGAACTTTTGGGCTAAAGCCAGCTTACATAGAATGTAGCTTATTTTGGGAACATGTTTTTGGGGCTAAGGAACCACAGAGCCTGACGTATCAGAAGTGCGCTCTAAATGTCTAATGAATGCGTGGATTCAAACATGGTGCGCCCCACGCTCTACTGGATCTCCTAAGACATCGTCGGTGCTGAACATAATGTGGCTAGGTGACCTCCAGGATGGGCCTTCAAAGGCTCCAAGGGAGCCAGAAGGAATGAAATCGCCTAGTCGGAAGGCATCTTCACAATCGCTCTCCCAAAAGGAAAAAAGCCTCTGCTCAGCTTCTTCTGCCAGTTAGTACTGTCCAAATTGCTTAATCTGACTCTTAACTATGAGGAGAAAAAAAATCAAATCCAAACTGAGGAACAGTCTGGGGGAAAAAAAAAAAAAAAAAGCAAAGAAAACCTGACTTGAACGCTTCGGTATCATCGCCATTAAAGGTAAAAAAAAAAAAAAAAAAAAAAAAAAAAAGGGGGGCGGGGGAGAATTTTCTAGGCTAAAGGGGACTAGAGACATCATAATGACCAAATGTGACATAATCTGGGTTGGATTCTGGAGTTTTAAGACACAGTCATAAAGGACATGATTGGGACAAGTTGGGAAAATTTACCATGGGCTGAATATGAAATAATATTGCTTCAATGTTACATTTCCCAATATGACAAATGTATACCATAACGTCCTTGTTCTTAGAAGATACTCACCAAAGGGTAGGGAAGAACTGACATGATGTCTGCAACATACTCTAAAATGGTTAATCAAAAAATAAACATACACGTATGATATGGTGTAGCTGTGTCCCCATCCAAAGCTCATCTTTAATTGTAACTCCCTCAATTCCCACATCATGGGAAGGACCCAGTGGGAGGTAACTGAATCACAGGGGCGGGTCTTTCTTGTGCTGTTCTCATGATAGTGAATAAGTCTCACAAGATCTGATGGTTTTATAAAGAGCGGTTTCCCTGAACAAGCTCTCTCTCTTTGCCAGCTGCCATATATGTAAGATGTCACTTGCCCCTCCTTGCCTTCTGCCATGATTGTGAGGCCTCCCCAGACATTTGGAACTGGAAGTCTGTTAAACCTCTCTTTCTTCCCAGCCTCCGGTATGTCTTTTGTCAGCAGCATGAAAATGGACAATACAATGTGTAACACACATATATACATGCATGTGTATGGATAGAGTTCTGGAGGGAGAGAGCTTGAGAGCTAGAGAAAAAAATGGAAGGAGGGAGGAGGGGAGGAGAGAGGCTGACACAGAGGGAAGAAGGGAGAAGAAATGCAAAGTACAAAATGTTAATAATTTGCCAAAAAAGATGAAGAACATATGGGAGTTGATAGTTTGGATTTGTGTCCATGCACAAATCTCATGTCAAATTGCAATCCCCAGCACTGGAGGAGGGGCCTGGTGGAATGTGACTGGATCATGGGGGTACACTTCCCCTTGCTGTTCTCATGATAGTGAGTGCTCATGAGGTCTGGTTGTTTAAAAGTGTGTAGCACCTCCCACTTCACTCTCTTTCTCCTGCCCTGGCCATGTAAGACGTTGAGAGCTTCCCCTTTGCTTTCTGCCATGATTATAAGTTTCCTGAGGTCTCCCCAGAACCTGTACAGCCTACGGAACCGTGAGTCAATTAAACCTCTTTATAAATTACCCAGTTTCAGGTAGTTTTAATAGCAAGGCAAGAACTAATTCAAGAGTCCATTGTGCTATTCCTGCAATTTTACTGTAGACTGGAAAATGTTCAAAATAAAAAAGTTGAAGGAAAAAGAAAAAAGGATCTACTGGGGATACAATACCTGAGAACATAATAATTTTCAAAGACAACCTTCCCAGAATTGCAGACTGAGGGAATATGGGCTCACAGCCAACATCAAGTCCAACCTACTAGGTATGCATTCTGTACTTTAAAATGATGTGGCTTTGTCGGAGAAAGAAAAAAAATAGAATACCTGGAGAGATGGAGCAGAATGGGTTGGGAGTAGAATTACTATTTCCTCTTTCATATTCTGTTGTGTGTTTCATTGGTGCTTGTGCAGAATATCAGATCAGCTTCAAAACCAGCACCTGAACACTCTGGACAGGATGTCAACTTTTCATTAAAACAGACTTCCTAGTCTGGTCTGATTTCTTTCTCTCATACAATCTCCTGGGCACCCTTTCCTTTTTTTTGGTGTGTTTGCAAATAAGTCATTTAATCATCCATTTCTTGGACAGTGGACACCAGGGATACAGAGCCAATAAGTGGTGATACTAACTAGGCTGTCTGCCTCCAACAGAGGGTGAGTGATGGCCCAGCTGTTCAGACTGAAGGCATCCAAATGGCCTGAAATCACTGCTGCTGCGGATTTACCGAGCCATTAATAAAGACTGCCTTTTCTTCCATTAACATAATTAAGACAATGAACCATTTTGGGGGAAGGAAAAAGAGAGGATCTGCACTAGGGACTCAGAGAACAATTAATTGCCTTTAAAGTTGCATCAATCTAGAAGTAAATAACTCATCTTCAGGCTGGGCTCTTAGACTCTTAGAAATCTGAAATAAACGATCATCCTCACCCATACCGGAAAGCAAAGGACACCTGGAAAGAGGGATAGTCTCCTCCCCAGAGCAGAGAGCACAGCTGGAAAAAGAAGGCCCAGAGCAGGTGCAATTTTCTTCAAAAAGAAACATCAGGTGGCTGGGTGCAGTGATGCAGACCTGTGATCCCAGCATTTTGAGAGGCTGAGGTGGGAGGATCGCTTCAGCCCTGGAGTTCAAGACCAGCCTGGCTGCAAGACGTTGCCTCTACACAAAAAATGTTTTAAAATTAGCCAGGTGTGGTGGTGCATGCCTGCAGTCTTAACGTAGTCTTATCAATTTGTAGGCTGAGGCAGGAAGATTGCTGGAGCTCAGGACTTCCCAGCTGCAGTGAGCTATGACTGCGCCACTCTGCACCAGCCTGAGCAACACAGCAAGACCTTGTCTCTTTAAAGAAAAAGGAATGAAAGAAAAAAGAAATACCAGTTCATATCCCTGGGACTCACCTTCATATTTTATCCTTAGATTAGCAAACACACCCAGTGCAGACAAGCAAGCAGAGCAGCCTAGACCACCACAAAGGTTCATTTATGTCCTCCTTTGCGAAGTACACAAAAATCCAATTTTACAAAATAGTCAATAATTCACATTGCCAAAAGGCGTCTTTACTTAGCCAACTTTTCTCTGGGTTTCCTTAACCTGCCAGCTCCCTTCACACCCATTTCATGGTGCCTGAAACATTATAAAAAGCATTCATTAAAATTTTTGTTAGATGACAGGAGTTTGAAATAAAATTTTATTTTTTCCAAGAAGATATTTACTACATAGAAAGATATCTGTTGAAGTTAATCCCTGTGTTCTTCCAGAGTCCTGGACATCAGCTCACAGAAGGAAGTCAGTTGGGAGCAGACCGTCATCTCTTAGCAGTGACTAGCCATGTGTACTACTTGGCAAATTCATCTTCCTAGGACTCAATTCCTCAGCTATAAAGTGGAGAAAACACAAATATCAACCTTCTAGGTTGACTGTGAGTATTAATGACATTGTTAAATTAGGCCAGTGCCTCCCTAGCACCCAGGAAGTGCTCATTCTGTGTTGGCTCAGATTATAGATCCCTATAATCAGGGATCAGTAACCTCACTTAGAGACCAGGGAAGATAAGAACAACAGAGATTAGACACAAACTCATCACATAATATTTCTGTCACAATGTTGAAAGCTAAAATGACCCACAATGCCTAGAGCAACCCCTGGGCCACCTCTGATACTTCTGTAAATAATCAATCACCTGCTCAGAGAAAAAGGAGAAATAATTGTGTAAGACAAAAACATTGCTGTAAGAATATATAAAATCTTTCAGACTTAAACTGTTTTTAGAGCTCAAGCCAGCCCACAGCACTTGGGTTACACATTCATTATCTTGGGTAATCTTCTTAGAAGCCTGTAAGCAGGTGCAACGATTCCATTTTACAGAGGAGGAAGCTACTATCCACAGAGGTTTTGCAATTTACAATGGCTAAATCAGAGGAGAGCTGGAATGCCAATCAATTCTGCTTGGCCAAGGCCCATGATAGGTCGCTCAGTGCCCCCAACAGGCCTGAAGACTACTTTCTAGAAGTGTGGATTGTGATTCTGTCCTGCCACCAGGACAGAAAGGGAACACGGAGATTGTATAACTGTGTCCCCTCATGAAACAGATTTACACAGACAAGCCTAGGGAAGCCAGGTCTTGACTCTGTCTTCTATTAAAAGGCAAACACTCAGGAGAGATAACAGGCTTTGCTTGACAGTACACTGAAAACCAGATTCAGGGAGAAGAGGAGCTGGAGGGATCTGGAAAGGGAAGTGTAAGCAGGACTAGGGAGACCAGAGACCCCGAGGTCCACGTCTCTGCCTTGCAGGGTTCATTTCCAAGTTAAACCCTGGTCTTCTGACTCTTTTCATAAAAATTTCCCTTTTACAAGAAGGAGCTTAATCACAGCAATGTTAATCTTAGCATATTGTGACTGATGCTAGAAAATGACCTAATAAAATAACGCAATCAAAGGAAAAAAGCTGTATGCCCAAGAAGATGTTCACTATATCATTATCTACAACACCAAGAAGCCACAAGTAAACAACATGACCAACCACTATTTGTTGGGAAAATTAATGACAATGCAGCAATGTGGTAGAATGTTATATATCCATTAAAGCGTACACAGGTAACGATGTCATTTTCTGTAAACCCATGGTGAGTACGTGATGTCTGTTGTAGTGTGATTCTATATTCCAGGAGTTGACAAATACAACCAATGGGCCAAATCTCCCCACTTGCTTTTACAACCAGTTTTATTGAAACAAACTATACCCATTCATTTCTGTATCATCTACGGCTACCTTTGTGGTCAAATGGCAGAGTTCAATGGTTGCAGTAAACAGAAGATGGCCTGTAAAGCCAAAAACACTTGTTATCTGGCCTTTTATTCAATTAATTTTTTGTTCTTTTTGAGACAGAGCTTTGCTCTTGTTGCCCAGGCTGGAGTACAATGGCGTGATCTCGGCTTATTGCAACCGCCACCTCTCAGGCTCAAGTGATTCTCCTGCCCCAGTCTCCCGAGTAGCTGGGATTATAGGCACCTGTCACCGTATCTGGCTAACTTTTTGTATTTTTTAGTAGAGATGGGGTTTCACTATGTTGACCACAGCTAGTCTCGAACTCCTGACCTCAGGTGATTCGCTGGCCTCAGCCTCCCAAAGTGCTGGGATTACAGGCATGAGCCACCACGTCCAGCCAAATAAAAAAATTTTTAAGACAAGGTCTTGCTCCGTTGCCCAGACTGGAGTGCAGTGGTATGATCACAGTTCACTGCAGCCTCAAACTCCTAGGTTTAAATGATCTTCCTGCCTCAGCCTACCCAGTAGCTGGGACTATAGTTGTGTGTTACCCCGCCTGGCTAATTAAAAAATATTTTTTGGTAGAGACAAGGTCTTGCTATATTGCTCAGACTGGTCTCAAATTCCTGGCCTCAAGCAATCCTCCCACCTCAGCCTCCCAAAGCACCGGGATTATAGATCTGAGCCACCTGTCTGACCTTTCAGAGGAAATGTTTGCTGGCCGGGCACGGAGACTCGGGCCTGTAATTATCCGAGAATACACACCTATATTATCCATATATTTTATATTCTTTTGTATCTATTCAACATTTAATTTTAAAATTACTGCAATTTTTTAAAAAGTTTCAATGAATATTGCTGTGACTTTTGACACACGTAGCCAATGCTTTCTGAAAATGCAATCAATTTATAATGCCATCAGCAAGGAGCTGGGGTAGCATTTTTACTCTGTACACACTACATATGTATTCTACTATTTTGTTGCTGATTTAGAAGGTCTAAAATGGAGTGTGTCGAGGTCATTTTATTTTTGCATTTCTTTGATTAGTAACGACTTAATTCTTTAAGAGTCATAGAAAATTATCTCAGCAAGCCTCTCTTTCAAAGCACGAATCGTGTCTTGTCTCATGAGTTCCTGATCTCCGAGCTATGAACTGGGTATCTTTAGGTTAGGGACCTCATCACCGGAGGACAGCTCAGTCCACTAGTTTTAGCCACAATCTGCATCCCCACCTCCTACCTACTCTCTGAGGCCAGCTGTTCTCTCTGAAAGGGCTCAAAATACACTGTTCGAGATTTTTCTATATCTGTAACATTGGAGTTTGGACTAAATCCTCTGAGAAATCCACGTAGTGTAACAAACAGGCACACACATCCTAGGCTGTGCCATTATCTGTAACTGCCACCCATAAGCTCAGGCTCAAGCATCCCTCTCTCTGCTATTGCCCCATATGTCCCATTCACTCCTTCTAGTCCCCAGTCCCACCAGGACCTTTGACCCACTGACCTTGCACCATCCACCACCCGCTGTGGTCTCACTTCCCTCCACTCCCAGTATAGAGTCCCTGGGCCAACCCTATACTTCCTCCCTTTGATCTGCCCCAAGCAACTCTGCCACTCCCTCCCTCCATCCAGGCACCAACCGAGCAAACCTTACCTCTGTTTAATCCAAACCCTCACATCCTGTTTGCCTCAATCAGGAAGCTCAGCTCTCCTGGAGAAACAGAGACAACATGCAGACTCCTCCTTTAAATTCGCAACCTCAAAACCTTAAGTGGCCCCCTGGTGCGGTGTGGCAATCCTCCCACCTGCTTCCTCTCCCCACAACCACGTCTTTCCAGCCTTCTCCTCCCTTCTCAAACCTCTAATACCCCTTTGCTCTTTAGCACTCTCAGATGGTCACCTTCCCGCTTTTCTCACTGGGAAAACCGAAGCAGTCCAGAGAGAAGGTTCACGTGATAATGATAACAGCAAGCACGCACAGCGCTCACTCTGTGCCGGGCACTGCTCTGCGTCCTTCACACATGTCACTGTGCATACCTACAGAGAGGCCCTATGAGGAAGGTGCAATTAGCAACCCCCTTTTAAAGATGAGAAAACAGAGGCACTCAGATGCAAGGTAATATATAGACAGGAACTCTGTGGAGACGCCAGGCCAGGCAGTCTGGCTCAGAGCCATGTGCTTAATCACGGGGGTCTCCTGCCAACAGTCTTCTGGTGTCTGCACCGCTCTCTCTGCCTGTCCTCCTGCTGCAATGGACGATTGTCCTATTTCTGGCTGACCGCCCTTCCACGCGCTGGATCCCATGCCCTCACACCTCCTCAAATTCCCACACTCACCTGCTTCCTCTCTCCTGTGGCATTTTTTCCTCTGTCTCCTAATCTCAGCATTCAAGCATCTTAAGAAACCAACCCTCCCTTAATTTCAGACACTCCTACAGTTTCCACCCAATTTTCTGTTCCCTTTATATCAGATTTCCTTTAAAGGGCTATCTTTCTTCCCCGTTTTTTCCCACTCTCCCTTGAATGCACTCCAATCAGACTTTGGCAAAGCCGCATACAATGGTCCATTTGCAGACCCCAGCTTTCTGGACTCATGAGCAGCAATTCAACACAGTTGATCAATTCTTTCTTCTCCATGCTCTCTCTTCACGAGGCTTCCACAACATCAGGCTCCTCTGACTTCTATCTTACTTCACTGGCTGAACCTTCTTAATCTCCTTGGCTAGATTCTTCCCATCTCCCTGACCCCTCCATGTTAGAATATCCCAGGACCCTATAATTGGATACGTTTCCCCATGTCTCCACTCACTCTCTAGAGAAACTCATCCAGCCTCGTGGCTTTGAACACCATCTATATACACTGCTTCCCCTCAAACTTGTACCTGAACCTCACTCATGAACTCCAGATTTGTATATATCCAAATGCCTATCTGTCTTCTAGAATGCCCAGTGGATGGATATCTCACATCTAATCAGATCCAAGACTGGATGTGTGATAGCCCCAACATCTCCAACCCGTTCTCCTAGTCTCCTCCTCCTCCGTAAAACAGGGTGTAATCTGTTACACTGGTGGCCCCCAACAAACCACACCTCCTGGAATTTACGCTCCTGCATAGTCCTCCTTCAATCTGACTGGATCTGTGACTTACTTTAATCAATAAAACAGAAGGGACCTTGTGCCATTTTGGGGCCTAAGTCTTAGGAAGGCTTATCAGCTTCCACTTTTGCCCTCTTAGAAGCCTTGAACTGCCATTTAAGAAGTCTGGCTACCTAGCTGGAGTAACTATGTGGGAAGAACACATGGGGAGAGAAAGGTCCTAAGCTTCATAAAGAAAGCAAGCCCGGGTGTTCCAGCCAAGTCCAACTCACCAGCAGACAACAGGCATGAGTGACCACTGGCAAGACCAGCAGAAGAGCTGCCCCGCTGAGCCCATCCCAGATTGCATTACCATGAATAAAAATACTGGGGGGTGATTAGTTACCAGCAATAGACAATTGAAACAAATGGCAACTAATAATAAATGGCAGTTAATAAAACAATAAAACAAATGGCAATAATATTAATTATTCTAGCTGTTCAGGCCAAAAATAAAAAGAAAAAAATTTAAAAACACAATAAAAAAATAAAAAACCATGAAACAAATGGCAATTAATAATAATTATTATTCTGGCTGTTCAAGTCAAAACTTTAGAGTCATCTTTTATTCCTCTCTTTCTCTCACACTGCACATCATTCGCAAATCCTGTTGGCAATATCTTCTAAGCACATCCAGAATCAGCCACTAGCACTGTGCCACCAGCACCTCACCTGCGTTACTGCAGTAGCTCCTCCTCTCTTCGACCCTGACCCCTGCTGTTCACATCCCAGTAACCGCACGTCAGTCTACTTTTCACAGCTGAGTCAAAATTGCCCTTCAAAAATACAAGCAGGCTTGGTGGCTCACATCTGTAATCCTAGCACTTTGGGAGGCTGAGGCGGGCAGATCACTTGAAGTCAGGAGTTCAAGAGCAGCCAGGGAAACATGGTAAAACCCCATCTATACTTAAATATATAAAAAATCAGCTGGGCCTGGTGGCACATGCCTGTGATCCCAGCTACTCAGGAGGCTGAGGCAGGAGAATCGCTTGAACCTGGGAGGTGGAGGTTGCAGTGAGCCGAGATCACGTGATTGTACTCCAGCCTGGGTAACAGAGCGAGACTCCATCTTGAAAATATAAAATAAAAATAAAACAAAAATACAAGTAAGGTCTCATATTCCCTTGGTCAAAACCCTCCAGTGGCCACCCATATCACTCAAAACAACCTCCTGAGCCCTCACAATATCCTAAAAGGTCTTATGACTTGCTGTCTCACCGACTCCTCTCCTGCCAATCCCACCCAGTTCACTCTGATCCAGCCACACTGGCCTCTCTGCTCATCCCCAAATGCCAAACAAGGTCCATCTTGGACCTTTTTCACCCCCATCCTTTCTGGCCAGAACACTCTTCCATAGATGCTCACATGGCTGGCTCCCTCATTCAGATCTGGTCTCCATTCAAATGTTACCTAGTAGAATCGTACCCTGACCAGTTTACCTAAGAGGACACATCCCACCCCCATCCCACCACCAGCCACTCTCCCTGACATGCTCTATTTCTCTTCATTATACTTATTCTCCTTCTCCTTTCCTTCCCCCCCCCCCACCCTTCCCTCTCTCTCATTTGTTTCTTGTCTGTTTTCTTCCATCATTACTCAGGCCCCATCAGGGCATAGACTGTGAATGTTCTGCTCCACTCTCAGTGCCTAAAACTGTATCTGGCATGTGCAGTGTTCAATAAATATATGTTACATAAGTGAACATATTACAAGTCGTTGCCTTTCACATCCCTGAAAACTAGGTAAAAATGGTCCTACACCTCCAAGCTCAATATTGGATTTTGTGGGTCCTTCTCCCTGGAGCCTAGAACTTGGCACAACAGTCATGTCAGTATCTCCTGACCACTTGATGCTGCTCATTTGCCCAAGCCTTCCACGGCTTCCCACAGCCCTCAGGATCGAGTCTGTCCCTTTCACATGGCCCACAGGTTCTGCAGGACCTGACCCTAATGCCCACTCCAGGTTCAGCGGAGCCTCTCACCAGCATGCGTAACACTCCAGACCTTCGGGGACCCTCCACCTCACCGTGGCTCCTCCATCGTCTCCTTTTCTAGGCTACCCACAGAGTGTGGAAATACAGTGGGTTCTCCAGGGGGAGTAGTCACCAGTAACTTAGGGTTATGGTGCCACCCTGAGGAAAGAGAGTCAACGAGGGTGCTTCTGGAGGCAGGACCAGCTACATGCTGTGTGGGGCCCACTGGAAAGTGAAAACACAGGTCCCCTTGTTTCAAAATCATTAAGAATTTCAAGACAGTGATAGCAGGGCATTAAACCAAGCATGGAGCCCTTCTGAGCATGGGGTGCTGAGCAACCTCACAAGTCAAACACCCATGGACCTGGCCCTGTCTGGTAATCACAGTGAACCAAGGCAAGACACATCACTACATGCCCCGTTGTGCTCTGTGACACGCAAATGTGTCAACACCAGCGCATCCTCAGGGACAGGGAAGTATACTTGTTTTTGGAGAAAGACTAGACCTTCATCCTTGAGGTGACGAAGATTCTATCTCCAGGGTGCCTGCTCATCAGACACTCCCTTCTGGCTAATGAGTACAGGCTTAACTTAATGACATGGACAAAAGCCAAGAAGAAAAAAGGGACAGTAAGGAGAGAAGAAATTTCATCAACCTTTTTATAACGCAGGGCAACAGAAGCCAAGAAATCTCATAGGATAGTAACAGGTCTACCTCTGTCTCTCACAGGTATTCCCGCCTTCCAAGCTTTCCTTTGGTTTTTGAATGACAGATTCTTCACAGTAAAATAACTTAATAAACCACAGACAGGAAAAGTTATTCTTTCAGGTACTCAGCTGAGTATTGGGAGAAATGCAACGTTTGCTCTTTCAGGAAGAGGCTGGGGCTCTGGAAATGCGAAACAATCAGATCCTAATAAAATAAGAAATAAGAAATGCACAGTTGTGATGATTTCTTTATTTTAGAGCAAGACCAGAATAGCGTGAAGTCGCTCAGACACTCAGCTTGCCATAATATAGTCCCCGCAGCATTTTCTTGCTTCTCCATATCTGACCTTGGCAATTTCAATTTCTCTTGCAATCTCTTTCCTGGGTCATTCATGATTCTAGGTCTGAGTTTTGTAAACATTAAAAAAAAAATCCACAATGAGAATATATTTCACATCATGACCCAGTACACACGTATCCAAAGACCTAGGTTTCATGCACAGAATCCTGTGATGTTTTCTACTGCATTTTATTTCATTTTTGAGAAAGGATGGCCTGACCCCCACTAAACTAGTTTCACAACCCACTAATGATTCATGACCCAGTTTGGAAACACTGTGATTTGAGATCGTGCTTGTACGCATTATCATCCACACTTCATGAAACTTTAACTCAAGCTCTCTCTGAGTGTCTACACAACCCACAAGAAGAAAATATGGGCATCTTTTTAAAGCCAAGCATTTAAGTGACTCCTCTAGCAGAAAAACAATAAGCATTTTCCAGCTAGAGGACCGAAATGCAGGGAAGGCAGCAGCATGGAGAACAGGCCGTCACAGCCTGGTATGCAAAACAGAAGCAGCCACACGGAGGGCAGAGGGTGGTGAAGAGGGAGCTCTCTATGTCGGGCGTCTTCAGTGTGGGCCTGCTGTTCTGTTTAAAGTGGCGCAGTCTCCCAGAATATCAGACACACTCACATTCAAACCCATGAAAACATTTCAAAGAAAAGATGTGTCTGTCATCTTAGAGGCTCCCATCTCCTCAACCTCTCTCCTAGCTTCCATAAATGGTTAGTCACTCTGTTCTGTCACCTTCCTCCTCAAAGAATCCCTCACACTCCTGCCGCTCCCCTCTCTCTTCCCTGGCCCTCTGCCCAGTCCGAGATGAGCCTGTGGAATCCAGACCCTTCACTGTGCTCAACCAAGCCAGCTGCCCTGAGGGCTGCTCCCCAGGCTGGGCCTTCGGTGGCTCTGACCATTTCAAGTACATCCACATTTTTCTAGCTGGCCTTCAGAATCTAGAACTTCCACCCTACCACACAGTCAAACCACGTAACATAGCATTTTGCAAGGATAAGATGGTCACACACTTGTTAGGAGCTCAGCCTGGGTTAGGTCCACTGCACCCCTCCTGTGATTCTCATGCCACCATGCCAGGAAGGCTCCCAAATGGAGTCACTGGCTGGGAGTGGAACCCGGGAAGGCCAAACTCCAGGCTCTTTCTACCACCTGACAATGACCCAAGGACACCACGCAACCTTTCAGCTACACGTAAAACCTCCTCTCCTGCTTGCCTGCAGAAAGAAACTATAGACTAGAGGGTGAGGGGTGATGTATGTGGGACTCTCTCCACGACATCAGTGGTCAGGACACTGGTTCTCTTGGTGAGGTTCCTCGGGGGCGTCCTGCCTGCACTCAGCACCAAGAAAAGCTGATTCCGCTTCCACCCATGGCAATGAGATTTGGATCACCAACAAGGATGCCCTCGGGGACCAGCTATCACAGCCAAGGACGGCCCTTGGCAGGTCATGAGGCTGGGCATACACAGTGGCCTCGCTCCTGGCTCCACCGTTTCCCTTCCCCATCTTTCCTCTACGGCCACTGTGTCACAGCCATCTCTGCAGGCCACCTACAATTATCTCTAGAACGCAGCAAGAAACAAAGAAACAGTACCTTGAATTTTCCTTATCATCGCATATGCTTTTTCTGATGTTTTCCCTGCCCTTGTAGAGTAGCAGCTCTTCCAGAGAATCAAAGGCAAGGCTGTCCAGCCCTGAGGATGAGCATTTATGTACAAACGTCTGTTCAAATGACGCCTGGAATATCCATACTTGAAATGCTGACCTTTTCACCACTCCACGCTCCAATCTCACCACAATGAAAAGAATGTGCACAGAGACGGCTTGGGGACAGAGACAGAACCCCAACAACTGACCACAAATCTGCAAACACGCCGACCTACCTTGGTCAAGTCCATTCCGAGTTTGAGCTGTGAAATGAGATGAAGAATTATACTACGCTGATCCTCCATGACGCCCAATTCCGTCTCTTCCTTATCTTCATTGTCACTTTTTTCATCTTCAGACAAAACCAATTCAGAGCCTGAGTTTGGCTAAAATGAAATCATCAATAAAAATCACCAGGTGGTCCAGCAGAAGATGGAAATACAGTGTATGAATTCATATGTTTCACAATGACAGAAGGAACCCAATCCCGTCCCCGGCAGGGCTCCTCTGTGACCCAGTCCTATTGGCCACAGGGCAGGTGAGTCCCCTGGGGGTTGGCCCTGTGCCTTGGACACCTCATACCCCCTTCACCTCTCCCATCATCCCCGATTAGTGAAACTAAGGACTTCCCTGACAAAACAGCTCCCCGTTCTTCAAGAAACTAACTATAGTACATGGGTATAAGCCCCCTTCATTTTGCCTATTACCAAGTAGGAGTTGACTAAACTCCCATTAACTTGCACAATCCAGAACACTTAACAGCTAATATAAATTTTTCTGTTTATAAGTAAAAGTTGGATTATCCAGGGACTGACTAAAATTATTCATGGAAAAACATGCTCTAAGACTATCCAGATCAATTAGGATCCCTCTAGCAGGTGTAAGAAAAGGTTGAGAATTGGCATTAATTTAGGGAGGAAGACAACAAATGAAAATTTAAGGCAAAACTCCCGAAACTTTCTAACACTGTGGGATTCACGGTGGCCAACAAACCCTGCTTTCCTTGATGCAAGTTTATTCATTCAATCACTCGTTCCAATTTTTCACATTATATAGAAAACAGGCAACTTAAGAAAGTGTGCAAGGGGATTGCTGCGCATAAAATTTTCCAATATGCAAGTATAAGAACTCTGGCTACAAGATAAACTTGCTCTCAGAGTTTTATTGAAAGAAGTGTCCACATTCCACACTCCACATTTACCTGTGTTCTTATGATGCTTGCTTATATATAAGCAAAACCACTCTGCGAAGGACATTATACATTTCTTTCCAGTTATCAACAGGTCAGACATAATATACAGAAATTCAGAAGCTCAAAGGTATTAAACAGGAAAGGATACAGACTTGCCCAAATGTCCATGCAAAAATTGAACGATTTACTAACCCCACTAGACAGAATCATCTTAAATCTACAGGCTCTGTAACACACAAAGTTTATTTTAGTGGTCAAGGTGTTTAAAACTGCCTGGCCTGACATACCCACACTGACCATTTCTTACCCACATTCCAAAGAGAGGAAATAATGGTGTTGCTTCCCTCCTGGGGTAGGCATTTTCAAAACGTCAATATAAATAGACATTTTCCATAGACATACTCCTAAGGTGTTCTCAATCAGCTCTAAATAACCCCAATTCTAAAGAGATGGTTGGGAAGGTCTCAGTGAAGCCCAGACCATACTCCCCCAGCCAGGAGCTAAGTTTTCTTTCGTTATGTGCCCAGTTCTCCAGCCATCTCATAACGGGTATTCTCCGACATCATTAGCAAGTCGCTTTGCTAGATTATGCTGAAATAATTGAGGACTCCTTACCTGGGCTAACCCTAAGAAGAGGAACCAGAGGGAAGTCTCTGAGCTATGAGCTGCCCTGATTCTACACTGGGAAGTCGAGGGCAGACGGGTGCAGGATCCCAGCACTTATGGCCAGTGGCCCTGGAGCTCTCCTCCAGCTCCACCTCATGACACCCCCTGCTGCTACGTGACAGCTGCTGCAGCCAGCGCCACCGCTGCTGTGAGTCTGGATGGCTACTGCGGAGGTGAGCAGGGCCTCCCTTCTGCCGGTCTGTCCTCCTGGTTCTGCTCCCTTTCCCCCCTTCTGAATTTCAGGGCAGTTTTAAAGTGGGTGGCTGCCCCAGCTCCCTGTGAGCTTGCATTTCCAGTCTACGCTACGGAAGTCAGAGAGCTCAGACACAAATCCCTCCCGATGGCAAAGGTGCCACAGCTGCAGCTTCCTTTGCAGTGACCTGGTATTGGCAGAATTCCCCTCACCACAGCACCAGCTGGGGGAGAAGAGGGCAGCGCCTGGGCATTCTGCTTTGGGAAGAAAAAGGACCATCAAAAATAAGTGAAATCCAACCACCACCGTGTACCCAACAGGTGGAGCAGGGTGCAAAGTCCTTAAACATCTCAACAGGAGAGGTAGCTCCATTTTGCGGGCAATTTTTTTCTGCTTGAAATTAGCTGTTCTCACAAAGAATGGACTGCATACTAAAATCAACTGCTCCAGTGAGGCTGCCATAAACTTCGTGAAACAAAGAATGATTCATTCTTCTAAAGCTATGATTTCCTATTTGCTCAAAAGCCAGTACAGGAAAAATCCTCATCTTTCCCACTCACTGCTATACTCAGTGTGATGTGTTTACAGACCTTCGGGGACCACACCTCCTCCTGCTGTCTGCCTTACTCGAAAATTAAACCCAGCTTGTCCCTGACTTCCAGTAGCCAGAAAGTCAGCTGCATGGTACTAAGTACACAGACGAACGTGAACGCAACCCCCTCCAGCGTTTCCCACTGAAAATCAACAGCACATGTCCTGTTTGTCTGATGATTCCTCTCAAAGACACTGGCTCCAGCAGAGGAAATTAAGCCTGGCGAAGGAGCCCCAGAAGCTGAGTCATCCAGGGTGGCTGGTGGCCCTGAAGTCCTGCCCAGGGAAGAACGGCCATGGAAGCCTGGCACACTGCCCCTTGGTGGCACAAATCTGGACCAAGCCATGCCCTAACCTTCAACAAGGACCTAGCACTGTTGTCTCCCACAGCCTCTGAGAACTTGCCCTTTCTCTCCCAATGTGATCTGTAAACAATGCTCCTACCCAGCCTCAAGTAAATAATCAGAGTGAAGCTGGTTTCATACGCCATGTTGATTGACAGTAGACATCTTAGAGGACACTTTGATTCCACCCACACTGCAGCTCAGTCCATCTGCACAAAGAGAAGACCACCTCCTGCCCCCATCGCGGTCCAACTTGGGGATACATGGATGGAAAGGTAGGCGTAATCAACAGGTCAACTCTGTCTGAAAGAGGTCCATGGCAACATAAATACCAATCTACTGGCATCCACAAAGCACCCACATCAGCAAGCACCGCATAGAATCCGTTTGAAGAGGCAGGTCTTGATGGAGTTTTAAAGATACAAAACTTCCTTCCCTTCTAGGGCCAAGGGTTTGTTGATTCCACTACTCTGATGTGGAATTCAAGGATACTGATCATTATCACCCTTTCTAAGTGCTGTTTGCCATAGTCAGGTCCCCATGCTTATCCATACCCTCATCCCTCTTCTCTTACAAAGAAAGTCCTGCCTGTCTCCTGGGGCCCCTGCACGCCCACCCTCCAACCTGAATCTCTGCGGATTTTCACTTATAAAACATTAACGACTGTCTTGGACTGGGTACGGCGGCTCACGCCTGTAATCCCAGCACTTTGGGAGGCTGAGGTGCGCAGATCATGAGGTCAGGAGTTTAAGACCAGCCTGGCCAATATGGTGAAACCCTGTCTCTACCAAAAACACAACTAGCTGGGCGTGGTGCGTGGTGGCGCATGCCTGTAGTCCTAGCGACTAGGAAGGCTAAGGCAGAAGAATCACTTGAACCCGCAAGGCAGAGGTTGCAGTGAACCGAGACTACGCCACTGCACTCAGCCTGGGTAACAGAGCGAAACCCATCTCAAAAACAAAAGAAAACAGTAACAACTGTCTCAAGGGCATCAAAGATGACAGAACAGTGTTCCTCCATCTCTGAAGAAATACGAACATGAGAAATGGTTTTATAATGCTGAAAGAATGTATAAGACTTGAGCAGAAGAATCTTCAGATCCCCCCTCCCCCAGAGATTTTTACAAATAAGCCAGCCCAGCCACAGAAATCTATGCAAACTTAAAGATAAAATAGAATTAAATTATGCTTTAAAGAGAAGCAGGCTTTGGAAAAATGAGGATTTTAATAAAAACAGAAATTATGTCTCAATATTTCTACCACACAAACACCTCAGGGCATACGGTACTACCAAAGTCAAGCAACTGTGCCTCTTAGCAAACGGGCAGAATGACAAGCGAAAATTCGATGGGCAGGAAAATAGCTTCATGGTGAGGCTGGGGTTTAGGGACATTTCCCAGTGACCCAGCAGTGACCTGTGCCCAGAGCAAGGGTTCTTGACTTGGGCCTCAGGGACGGCCTGTAATTATCCACCCCCATCCTTGAAATTTTATGCAAAAATTGTGAGTCTGGGCATTTTTCTGAACAGGGAGTCCATAGCTCCCACTGGATTCTTAGAAGGGTCTCTCTCTGGCCCTTTGCTGACCTCCAGCCTCTCAAGAACCAAAGGCTGAGCCCATGTGCGAGATGGGCTCTTGGGGTGAGAATGGTCTAATCCAAGACAGTCACAGCATCTACAGATGGGTCCTGCCCTTAACCGCAGGCCTCTGCTTCTTACCTAGTAAGGAGAAGTAAGTGCAGGCCAAAGCCAGGAGGCAAAACTGTCACTTGCATTAGGCTGGTGTGGGTCCAACAGTCTTCTCAATGGAGACACAACATTTAGCTCTTTCATCGCTTACTTTTAACAAAAATCTTAATTCTTCAATACAAATGCAAATTTCAAGTACGACCGAAATGCCAATCGTTTTATTCACTACATACATGTAATTTAACTATAGTTTGGGTCTGTGCCAGGAAAAATCATGAAATAGACATTTGTCTGCAGAGTCCACTCATCTCCCCGTCAGAGGCTTCATTCACTCCACCATGTTCCCAAAGGCACTCTCCTTCCTGGCACTTCTCTTCTGCTTTCCCTCCTCACCAGACAGAGGACTCCCACCCCGCCCCATCCTCCTGCTTCAGTGACCTGTCTTCTCTCTTAACCCAGACCTGGCCCTCAGATAGCTGGGGTCCACACAAGCAGTTCGATCTACTAACGTCTCCTTTATTTGTATGTGGCCCTATAACCTATTCAGAGGGCTGAATCCTCACTGGTTAGATTTGAGACACCACGACAGAAGCCGGTGTGGTTCCATTACTTAACCTTTAAAGGTGCCTTTCCCCTTTTGACAGGGATTTTCTGTGCCAAACCAGGAAATCAGAGACATGCGGGGGTAACAGGGTCTGCTCTAGCAAGGATTAAGATGGGCTCCTGAAGCCATCTATGCCCAAGTAAGTAAGCATCCAATAAACAGACAATATCTACAACAGAAAGGCATGACCCACTGAGTTCAAGTGACCTGCAACTCCTGAAAACCTACATGGCAAGGACAGACAATAAAGCCAGCTAGAGAATGAACATCCAATTCTCTTTTAGCAGCAAGCATATTGCAGTTCAATCATTCTTAAAGCCTGGCAAGTTTCCCCACATGCTGTTAACTTGGCAAGGAGGCACTGGGGTGAACTGAGCCATACCAAGAAACCTCGGCACTGAATGACGAGACCAAACACATCTACATACTATCTTTATGAGGAAACGTAGCCATGTCAGGAAAAAAACATTTGGTAGTCTGAAGGTCATGAAAATGCAGGTAGTAGGTGAGTAGACCAGAAGCACCACCCTCAAATATCCTCAAAGGAGAGACCTGTCAGGTGCATAGCAGCATGGGAAAGACGTAACCAGGAATGATGTCTCCTCACAGACAAATTATTTCTCAATTCCGTAACTACACAGACATGCAATCACATGAAATAATGGCCACCAGGGCAAGCATGTTTATATTTGCTAGGGAAAAACAGTCAACAGAAGCTGTCTTTCCAGTAAATGAGACATTCTAGAAAAGCAGAGAGTGTGGAGTTGAGACACGGATAGAGGACAGGGGCTGGAGAAATTGGAAGAGCAGGAGAGTGGAAGACAAAGGGGAAAAATCAAGAAACACAGTGAGTCTCAGAAGAGAAACCAAGGGGTCTCAGTGTCTAAGAGGAGCAAGTGACCAAGGACCAGTTACCGAATCCATTTTTCAGGTCTTTTAGTTAAAAAATTTTAACTTTTTATTAAATTACAGGCAGGGTCTCGCTATATTGCCAAAGTTGGTCTCGAACTCCTGGCCCTCGAGCGATGCTCCCACCTTAGCCTCCCAAAGTGCTGGAAACACAGGTATGAACCACCACGCCTGACCTTCAGTTCTAACGATAATAGTGTTACTGATGCACAAGACATTTACAGAATCCATAAAACCAAGGACTGAGTCTCTTTTATCTCTAGTCATTTTCTCATTACAATAGGTACAGCATATTTAGCCAAATCACTACAATCATTACATAATTCTCACAGTGTATCTTCACAGTGACATTTCACATCTTAAGAAGCTTCATCAAACTGGCAAAGGTCATGAAAACTGGCAGAGCCACATTGGAAGATCCCGTCCAACTCTGCATATATGTCAATAACATCAGCATAGCCCAGGGTGTGCAAAGATGGTCGGCAATTCAGGAAATTTCACCTGGAAGTGAAATTTCCCCATTCCCAACAAGAAACTCATATCACATGACTACCAACTGAAAGGTGTTCACTACCACATGCTTGGAAAAAGTATCTCCCCTGAGGACGCAGAGATAGAAAGTTTTGTCCTATGAATGCAAAACAGTTGATCCTGATGACCTACTGTCCTTCCCACACACTGCACAGGTGGGATTTCTCCTCCGGAAGAGTCTTTCTGGTGGCTGTGTCTAATTCTCCAAAAGTAGGCCATCTTTGCTGGGTAGAGCGTGTCTCAGCTGAACGGGTCGATGTTAGACTCTGGTTAGATGTCACGCCGAAGACAGAAGCTGTGGACACATGTCTTCGGCTGGTGTCTGGCCCTGCTGCAGGGCAGCTGTTGAAGGCTCCTGAACATGTACTATTCCTCTACGTGTAGCCACTTCCAAAGCCAGGCAACCGACTGTGCCTCAAAGGCCACCAGCAAATTTAGGGGGCCTTATCTTGCCATTTGGAGGTAGATGCGACAACGAGGCCACTGTGAGGGGAACCCGATGGAGAAGCTGGGTCGTATCCTTGCCAGGTCCAAGTACACTCATGTCCACACAGCAAGCTGGTCCCAGCTGCCTTTTGGAGATGCTGAGTTTGTCGTCACTGACATCACAATCCTCCTGCTGCCTCCCAGGGGATGAGCCGGCTGGCTGGCTCTAACCACACAAACACACACATTTACCACACTTGGCTCTCATAGACTGGAAGGACAGATGCTCTTCCTGAGCAAAGGGGCCGACCTGCAGAAAGGTTAGTTTTAAATCAAACACACCCTGGAAGGCAGAAGGAAGTCACTTCTGGGGAGGGGAGAGAGTGGAGGGCACGTGTCATCAGCCAAGATAATTGGGAACAATTCTATCGAGAAGATTCAACAGGCGTTTCTTTAAAAACATTCAAGGGAAGCATTCACAGGAAATGGCAGCACGTCTTTGTCTAATTTCTACATTTCTGATTAGAAAGCAGAGTCTATTTTAAATGATAGGGGAAAAAAAGAAGTCAAGAAATAGCACCCAAAAAAAAAACCCTAAAGAAAGGACAAAAAAGACAAGGGGAGAAGCCGCAGCAAATGAAGGGGTAAGCAATGATTCTGCAGCTGAGCTTTCGGGGTGTGCCAGTGTGAATTCCGACCGCCAGCATGCAGGATCCCAGAGGCTGCAAACAAGCTCAGCATCAGCCTGGTGCCTGGGGAAGCAGGGAAAGGGCAGGGCCTCCACACGACAGAGAGGGCCTACTAAGTGCCAGGCACGGTGTCAGGTGCTTTACAACATCATCTCAACGAGCAAAATGCTAGCACTTCAAAACCACATGCAGCACTCAATGAATAACATGGCCAGAGGCTCTGAAAGACGCCCTGAATGCAGAGCTGTGTATGATCGTGGGACCAAGGTCTCCATGGCCCCTATTTTGATGTTGCACAAGCAGCACAGATCACAGGAAGCTCATGAGTACTTGGGATAAAAAGTCATAGTGAGGATAAGGAAGACGCCAAGGAATCAGAGATCACCGCAGCTTTAGGAGACAGCAATGCATAAAAGGAAAGCTTGGAGCTGTGGGTGCAGGCAGTCCTGGAGGTACACCCTAAAGACACTATGCCCCACCCGTAAGGCTCCGTCTCCCTGTCTATGAAATGGAGATGTTACACCTCCCATGTCTGAGAGGCCTGCTCTAGGTCTCAATAAGACAAAGTGTGTAAAGCACTGAACGCAGTGGCTGGCACACAAGAAGTGCCTGGTAAACAGCCACACTCTCACAAGGCCTGTGACGTCTGCACGGAGCACAGTGCTATGTTGACTTGAGGTCGCTGCTAAAGCCCCTGCATCCTCCTCCTGTGCTTCTCCCCAGCAGCTTCCCTCGCAAAGCTGATGGACGCCACCCACGCCCCTCTCCCAGGCCTTCCCCACTGAGAGCTTTGGGGCTGCAGGGCCCTGAGCACAAGACAAGCATCACTTTCCAGATCTGGGACTACACTAGGAAAGGATTCGGAGAAGTTTCAAATATGTCTCGATCAAGGTCACACGCACGTGTGGACTAAGCAAGACGAACACGAAGCAGCAAGCACAGGGAATCTGAGACAGCATCCCAGCAACGGGCCCTGGAGCACCAGCTGTGGTCTGGAGGGACCGGAGCGGTAGCCCTCCACACCTGCCATCCACAACTACTCAAGTTCTCTAGGCCTGGGAAAGGTAGGGAAGAAACTCCTTCAAGACTCCATTCTAGCCTTCCTGGAGCTCTGGTAAGAGGGCATGCAATGGGTTAGACATAAAGGCATAAGGCTGGGTTGAGTGGTCATCAGGCAACTGGCCTGAAAGAGTTGCTGTCACCTCAGCCACCTCCAATGCCCACAGATAACAAAGCACCATATTAGATCCTGAAGACATAAATTTGCTTAAGACATGGTCTCTGCATTCAACAGGCTGGTGTTCCGGTTGAGAAGGAGTACACGGATCTTTCCTTCTTCCAGCCTTGGGTCAAACTGTAAGTTTCAACTATCATCTGACTTAGTTCAACTATGTTTCAGAGAGGTGGAGCCTCCATCCTACCAAGGAGTCCCTCGGTGCTTCAGATATGCCCATTCTGGCACTTAGCAAAGTGGATTTACATAAGTGCACACCTACTTTCCAACTGGACCAGAAATGTCAGTCCTCTTTTGGCAAAGGAACTTTGATTATTTGGGGCTGGCTACTCGGGGCCATGGGTGGAGGTGGGAATACAGGCCATCTACAAATCTGGGAAGAAAGAATGCTGTAATCAATTAGTAATATCAGCCAGGAGCTCAGGAGGGGAACGCGGTGGCCATGCGGTTGTTAGCTTACCTGGAACTCTTTGATGGAGAAATTCTAGCTAATTCAGGGCTTCATTTCTAGAATCCCAACGCAAAGGGTGGTTTACAACAGATGCACGGTAAGTTTTTAAAAAGAATGAATTCATAAAACCAAATGTGGGAAACTATGTGTGCAAGGACAAAATCTAGATTTAAAGTTAAAGGGCAGCCAGTCACAAGAGGGCACGCACTGCGATTCCACTTCTATGAGACATCCAAAATGGGCACACAGATTTGTGGTTGCCAGGGACTGCAGGGATGGGCGGAATGGGGGTGACAGCTAAAGGGTACGCGGTTTGTTTTTGAGGTGATGAAAATGTTCTAAAACTGACTGAGGTGACGGTGACATACACCTGTAAAAATACTAAAATCCACCAAAAGGTTGGTATAATTTAAAGGGATAAATTGCATGGCACACATATTGTATCTCAATAATGCCGTCATCAAAAATAGAAAAATAAATGAAAAGGCTATATGATGCAAAATCAAATCGCAAAGGCCAGGAGGAGGTGCATCCAGGGTGATCAGAGGGCTTCACACAGAGGGCAGATTTTGGGCTGGGTGTCACCAAAGAGGAGCACGCTTCAAGCAGCCAAGAGGAAGGGATAGTGCAGCAGAAGAAATGATGCCAGCCAGGGTTGAAGAGAACCTTACTGCAGGGAAGTGCGGTTGAGGCCAAGCACATGGCTTTGGCCTTGCAATAAGACTCATTCCCTTTGAGAGCCCATCTGATCCAACTGCTTTCAACAATTTCTAAATGTGTATTTCCTAAGAATTTATCTCAAGTTCAGCCTTCTCCCCTGAACTAGCTTTGTGCACCCAGCGGCCTATTCAACATCTCCCCCTTAGTTATCCAAGATGCGCAGAATAGCAGACCCCTGAGCTGCCCACGTCCCAATTCCTGGAACTTATGTATACGGCACTTTAAGTCACAAAAGGGGTTTACACATGTGATTACGTTAAGGACCTTGAGATGGGGAGATTAACCGGGATTGCTGAGATGGGCTCAATGTAAAAACGTGAATCCCTAAAATTAGAGGATTTTTCCAGGCCATGGTCAGAAAGGCACAGGAATATAGATGCAACGTTCCTGGCTCTGAAGATGAAGGAAGGGGCCACAAGCCAAGGAATGTGGGCAGGCTCTAGAAACTGGAAAAGCCAAGGACACAAATTATCTCCTAGGATCTCCACAAAGAAATGCAGCCTGGCCAACACCTGGATTTTAGCCACTGAGACTTGTGTCAGACTTCTTCTATAAGGTGATAAACTAGTGCTGTTTTAAATCAATAAGTCAATGATCATTTGTTACAGCCGTGAAGAGAAAACACATCACCTAATGGTCATCTCAGACGCACTGTGTCTAAAACAGGTCTTTCCATTCACACCTTCAAAATATGATCCTCCTCATCTCAGTAAATAATAGCTTTGTTTTTCTAGTCACTTGACCAAAAGGCTTGGCACCGTCCTTGACTTTAATTTCTTGTTTATGCACTGCTCCACATCACATTCATCAACTTCTGCAAATCACATCTAGAATCTGATTGTTTCTCACAACCTCTGCCACCCTGGCAGAGCCACCATCACCCCTCTCTCCTAATTACTGCAACAGCTTCCCAGTCTCCTGCTCTCCTCTCAGTCTGTGTCTCCTCACAGGAGCTGGACGGTGTCTTCAATCATAAAGCTGATCACATAACTCCTAAACTCAAAACCCTCCCCTCTTGACTAAGACTAAATGTCAAAGTCCTGATGTTGCCCCACAAATCTCTTCTCTTTCCTTGACCACACTCCTCTCCTTGTTCAACCTGCTCACCCCTTCCAGCAACCTTCTGTTCTTGGGACACGTGGGAGAGGCCTACCTCAGGGCCTTTGCACCTGCTGTTATCGGTCTTCTTCATCCAGTTCCCTCACTTTACTCAGAATCTTTTTTTTTTTTTTTTTTTTTTTTGAGACAGAGTTTCACTCTTGCAGCCTAGGCTGGAGTGCAATGGCTGAGTCTCAGCTCACTACAACCTTCCCCTCCTGGGCTCAAGCGATTCTCCTGCCTCAGCCTCCCAAGTAGCTGGGATTACAGGCACGTGCCACCACGCCAGGCTAACCTTTGTATTTTTAGTAGAGATGGGGTTTCACCATGTTGTCCAAGCTGGTCTTGAATTCCTAACCTCAAGTGATCTGCCCGTCTCATCCTCCCAAAGAGCTGGGATTATGGACGTGAGCCACCGTGCCAGCCTCACTCATCTTAACTCCAGTGTCCCCTTACCCGAGCAGCCTTTGACCATCTAGGCTGGCACCATGCCCTCTCCTGCTTGCTCCTTCCTCAGCTCCACTTTTCCTTCCAGCACTGATCACTCCCCACTGTATCATACAGGTGTTTATCATCTCTCCCCCTTGCAGAAAGTCAGCTCACAGGAAGCAGATCTGAAATGTTTTGCTCACTGCTGTACCTTTATCAACAGAAATAATATCTGACACTGACTTATTCGTTGCATAAGTAAAGGAAGTAAACAGCTGGTTTCCCCTGTGAGAAACTGCTGAAGATTCTGAGGAGGCTGGGTAATAGAACTCAGGCCCTCGGAGACGCATGGTTAAATAAGCAACGATATGATTGCACGCGGGGGTGATGGGACACCGAGAGCCGTTTCGGAAGACTCCGATCACAGTCCAATGGGAATGGGACCCACAAGCACTGGGGGTGGTAGTCACATGTTTTACATCCTTTCTTCTCCTCCACTGGGTAAATACACATGTAAGGCTCCGTGTTAGGCACGGAGGAGGATTACAGTGAGGACAGGACATGGCCTAGGTCACTCCGGACGCTGCAGCCTTGCTGGGCAGACGGTAGTTGGGTTCTGGGTTCCTGTATGTGGAAGATCAAACAGCGAGTTATTGCAGGGGCCCCGTAACCACAGGGGAGGCAGGGAGCTGGCAGCAGGCAGGTAAGGAAGAGAGAGGAAGCGCGAGAGGCAGCGGGTGAAGCGAGAGGCAAAATGGACCAGTCACAGCTGTCTGCAGATCTAATTATTCTACCAGACACGGGCAATAGAAAAGAACTAAGATGACTCACATGGGCAGGCAGCACTCAGCTGGGAGAAGGGCTGTTCTCATCTCAGGTCCCCTCCTTTGGGCACTGCGCACAATCGACCAAGGAGCTCAGCGGCCGCATCCTGCTTTTCCTGTTCTGTGCATCACCCTCCTACTCACTCAGGCTTGAGACCTGCAAGCTCCCGGACACCTCCCATCGAGCCCCACCTGGCCCGCCATTCCCTCCTTTCCTCGTCTTTGCTGCCACCACATCCTAGGCTTTGACCACATACATGCAGGGCCCTGGCAGCCTCCCAGCTCATCCTCTGCTCCAGACTCCTCCCCTTACACTGTCTGGCGCCACACCACCAGAATGTTCTTCCCCAAAGACCCACTGCTCTGTTCACAAGTCTTCAATCAGGCACATGTTCTCAGGATCTCCTGAGGGCTGTGTCAAAAAAATAAATAAATAAATAAGTCTTCAATTGCTTCCCACTTCAATTGCTTTCCCAGAGGAAAATGTCTACTCACTCAGCCACACTTTGGGCTTCCTGAATCTGACCCACACTTCCCCTCTCCTCCTAAACTTCCTCCAGCCTAGACTGAGGGTGGCACACTCACTTCTCACCCTGCTCTCTAGACTTACACTGTCTAAACCAGTAGGTCTTAGTCACATTTAGCTGTTTAAAATAATTAAAACTAAATACAACTTAAAATTCTGTTCCTTAATGGCACTAGCCACATTCAGACTAGTGGCTACCATACTGGACAGCGTAGAAAGAAAACACTTTCATCACTGCAGCGTTTGATCAGACAGTGGTGCTCTAACTTCTGATGGTCTCCCAATCCATTTCTACGCCTTCCACTACTTGTTACCTATCCGTAAGGACAGCACTGGCACCGTGATGCTGGCTCTAACAATCTGGGCAGGAGTAATCCCTCCCTCCTCTAAATCCCACGTCTTAAGTTTTACTGGGGTCACTTGAACATTACTGCCATGCCTATCTTTCCTTAACTTCTTGGTAATATAAAGTTCAATGAGAACAGATTGTTTTGAAAATCTAAAATTCCTGATGAAACACAAAAGAACAATTTTATAAACACCTCTACCTCAAACACAAACTGATGAAGGAATAACGTCCTTTGGGTAGCCAACAGTAATAAAATGATTCTGTGCCTGAAAACGTAAAGGAATTCTACTACCTACAATTTGCTTCCATCATAAGCACTGGTACGTGCCAAGGCTAGAATTCTGGCTTTCTAGATCCACAGCTTAAATTATGACTGATTTATGCTTTGTGCTCGGTGATGGATTTCTTCTGATCTGCAGATGGTAAATGGCTTTATTCAGAAAGAAACACAGTGAGACTCAGGTCGATGGTACCGCGTCAGTGACTCTTTCAGAATGGTACACTTGATGCCACTAATTGCCAGACTGCCTTGCTTTCCCCACAATTATGCAGTTACGGGCCTGAACTCTACAGTAGGGACAGAGGAAAAGACGTAAAGCACTGCGGGAATGCAGAGTAGCGGCAGGGGAGGGCTCTAACTTAGGTTTACTGTGCTCCCTGGACCTGGAGCAGCGGAATCACTGGGAACTGGGTAACAATTCAAGTCTAGGGCCACACTCCAGACCTATAGACACAGAAACTCTGGGGACAGGGCACAGACCAGTGTTTGTTTTGTTTGGGGTTTTCTTGTTTGTTCTTTTTTTTTGAGATGGAGTTCCATTCCTGTTGTCCAGGCTGGAGTGCAATGGCACAATCTCGGCTCACCGCAATCTCTGCCTCCTGGGTTCAAGCAATTTGCAAGCCTGTAACCTCAGCCTCCCGAGTGGCTGGGGTTACAGGCATGCGCCCCCACATCCAGTTAATTTTGTACTTTTTAGTAGAGATGGGATTTCTCCATGTTGGTTGGGCTGGTCTTGAACTTCTGACCTCAAGTGATCCACCTGCCTTGGCCTCTCAAAGTGCTGGGATTACAGGCGTGAGCCACCGTGACCAGCCTGTTTATTCTTTTAATTGAAATACAATTATAACTTATACTTGGCACAATATACGAATCTTATTGTACAGTTCACTTTATATCCAACTTGTTTTGTTTTACCATTCAGGAGTATGAACGATATTGACGTTATTGTACAAAAGATCTCTAGAACTTTTTCATCTAGTAAAGCAAACTCTATACCCACTGAATAGCAACTCCCTTTCCCCTCCTCCCTGCTCCCGCAGGCCCTACAGCAGATTTTGGTGCACACTAGCATTTGAGAAGCTCTGCTCTAACGATCCCTGGCCATGGGGACTGCAAGAACAGCGGAGAAAAGTAGCAGGCGTGATAGGGGCCTGGCTCCCAGGGAGGAACCGCGCAGACCGAGGGCTACCAGCCCCTAAACCCAATCCTAGGTGGCCTGTGAGGAGATGGCTCTGGGCTATCGGGGTCCAAACACAGACATATGGACAACTTTTCTCATAAACTTGTGTAGGCAAGTTGAAGAAAATTGTATTCCGCAGCATTAGACAAGGCCCCCAGAAATTTCATTTGATGACCCCAAACAGATTCAAAAAGCTATCAACATTGATTGGATACGGGTGATTGTATTTTCATCAGTGGCCACACCAGGCAGTCATTCAACTCCAACACTGAATTTTAACTGTCCATTTTAATCATGTATGCTTCTCACCTGGAAATTTCCCACTAATACTCTCCAGTGGAAATTTCTGAAGCATACAAGAACACAAAGGAAATAACCAGGGCATCGCAAACCACAGAACAATTTTGATTTACAAGTCATTAGAAGCAAGAGGCATTTACTGTTCTTTGCAAGCCAAAAGGGACTGCATCACGAATAATGGAAAAAGCAAAGTGCATTAAGAACTCTTCTGCAGATAATGTTATAATGTTCTCTCCAGGCCACACAGAAGGCACATTTACTGGGACTTTCCATGTGCCAGGCACGTATCAATACATACAGGGTAGCAGCCCAGCCTTTAAGGGACAAAGTCAAGCAAGCCCACCCCATTTTGCTATAAGAGGTAGTTTCTGGATTATCGTCTTCTGACCTTCAAAATTTTTAATGATTTGGTACCACAAGGAGATCAAGAGCTAGGAACATCAGAAACAACCGAAAGCTCAGTTTTTATTTGTTTTTCCCCCCCTTAAAAACAGCTCTGGTATATGCCTATTCAGTCCTGATTTCTGTAAATATTAACAAACCAAGAAGAAAGCATCTGGCAGAAAACAGGCTCTAGCATTAAAAAAGAAATAAACCAAGAGCAAAACTACCACAGCCCTTAATTCCAGAATGAGGAGGCACCAATACTGCCCCATTATAAAGCTAGTCTCTCAATCCCACTCAATACCTTTTGACCTGAACAGCAGGCATTTTCTGTTCTCTTTAATTTGCATATGTGTGTCCATTTTTCTACCCACAGTGACACCGGATATTCAAAGGTTTCCCTGTACTTTTACTCAAATGTGAAATGGTACTCAGGATATAAGAGGGTAATTGCAGCAATTCATATTTTTTTCATATTATTCCACTGCCCTAAAACCCAAACGAGGCTCCCTATGTCCTCTGCTTTAAAAGCTGACACATTATCATGCTCTGCTTTGCCCTACTCTCAAATGCTTCATCCAGTGAAAACTTGCAGAGGAAATTCGCGAGCCAGCTGTAATCATCCTGGGGTAACGCAAATGGTATGGAGCAGCACATTAATCATCACAACGGCAGGATTCTTATAGTTAGCACAAAAAGAAGGTGAATTTTAAGGTCTAAGTGTGCTCAGGTAGGATCTACACTCCTTTAAATATTAAATTCTGGTTTTTGTTCCTATCACTCTGTTGCACAGAATTTCCATTTCTGTAGCATAAAATAGCTCGATGATGACTTTTCAAGCTACGTTTTATGTCACGTTAGAGAATTTGTCAATCTAGAAATTTTGACAGAATTCTCTACTCCTGAACACATCTTCATCCTATTCATAAAACAGGATCATGAAATGCATCCTTCATGTGAGTTTCAAAAGTTTCAAAATAATGGTATGTGACACTGCATTTGAAATTAACATGCAACTGAATGTTTTATCATGCTATCCTCAATCCAATGTCTTTGAATTTCTTTAAAAAAGTTTTTCTGTCATTAAGTATTTCATTTTTAAGGAATAAAAGTATTGTTTTTTTCAACTTGGCAAATATCCTGCATAAAACTGCCTTAAAAACCAGTAACATCAGACCCTGGATAGGGACGGAAGGTCCAAATCGGAACCTCCGTGGAATTCATCTGTACATATTTTGATATTTATTTTCAAGCAAGAAGCAAGACCAGTAAGAAAGTGAGGGCGGGAAAACCACCTCTCCACATGGTGTAGTTCTCTTAATAAGAGGACTGCTAGAGTCTTGCTAGATGATGTTTCCAGGAAGGATAAATATGTGTGTGTGTGTGTGTGTGTGTGTGTGTGTGTGTGTGTGTGTGTCTGTGTGTGTGTGTGTGTGTGTGTATGTGTGTGTGTGTGTGTGTGATCAGTTAGTGAACATTCCCATAGCTACTGTTCATCGCTACAAAACAGCCCATACGTAGAACCACCTGCTGGCTCATTCCCGGACAGCAACACATAAAATCATGGAGCGAATTTTAAACTAATATGAACTTATGAAAGGATGTCAGGGGAATCTGACTCTCAAAACGATTCAAGCTAAGAGATCTTCATGAGAAAAAATTTTACAGTGGGGATGATAATCATGATTGTTGTTATTGCTTCTTACCTCCAAAATGCACCCAAATGGTGGAAAAATACTTGTGCACATTATTAAAAATTCACTGCCTTGGTATATTAAAAGAATTCTTAGAAAAGATTAATTAGGAAGTCTAATAACCCAATCGAAAAATATGCAAAGGCTATAAAGACAAAAGAAATATGAATGGCTAATAAATGTGAAAATATGCTTAACTTCATTCATAATTATAAAAAAAGGAAATTAAAAACAAGATACCCCTTATCTCAAAAATAAACTGGAAATAAAATAAGAGCTTGACATTCATTCCTTAATGGTGACAGATAGGATTACAGCAACCCTCACACATTACTGAGAAAGTATACATTTCACTTAATCTTAGAGGGCAGTATGGTAACACTTAGCAAACTTTAAATTCCCACATTTGTTAACTGAATTTCATTTAAATTCCACTGCTAGAAAGTTTCTCTATATAAATTTGCATAAGCATACAAAGTATGTGTAGAGGACAATTTATAATAGTGAAAAACTGGACAAACTAAATGTCTCTCCTGGGAGAGTCTAGTTAAATAAATTACTAAACAAAGTATAGTACATAACTCCATCAATCATTACATATTCACAGAATGGAATGGTTTTGTAGCTGTTCAGAAGAATGCAAACAATCTCTATACACTGACATGGGAAGATACCTAAGATACATTGTCAAATTGAAAATTAAAGAGCCACAGATTATTCATATTGTAATTCCACTGGTATTATATATATATATATGGTGTAGTTCTCTTAATAAGAGGACTGCTAGTTTTATATATATATATATATATATATATATATATATATATATATATATAATTGCTGTAACAACTAATTTCCCATAAGAGACATACAGCAGCTCCTTCTGAGGAGGTGGCATCAAAAGGAAGGGTCAAATAGGGGGTTTTAAATGACTTCTGACTTCCTATAGATTTCTATTGTATTTTAACACAATAATTCTGTTGTTCTACAATAACTTGTAAAAATCTTCCTCCTCCTACTGCCAAAGCATGAATTGTGGAATCTGCAAAAAATGAGACATCATGCTTTCATGTCCGGCTTAATTCTGAGGCTCTTGCGAGATACAGGGAGGAAGGGAGGGACGATGGCAGCGCAGCCTGGGAAAAGCAAGTTTGAAAAGGCTTCACTGCGTAAAGCATGAGTCCACTGAGCTGACTGCTTTCCTCAAATGGAGCAACAGAGCAACTTGATTAATTTCTACCAGCCAGAGGTTAAGCCTAGTTTTATCTCCATGGTATATCTAATTCTGTGAATGCCAGCCAACTTCCCTGCTGCTGTAGGTGGGAAAATGGTCCAAAGGTGGCTGGGCGTGATGGCTCATGCCTGTGATCTTAGCACTTTGGGAGGCCAAGGCAGGAGGACTGTCTGAGCTCAGGAGTTCCAGACCAGCCTGGACAACATGGCAAAACCCCACCTCTACCAAAAATAGAAAAATTTAGCCAGGCATGGTGGTGGGTTCCTGTAATCCTAGCTGTAGGGGAGGCTGAGGCAGGAGAATCACTTGAACCTGGAGCCAAGATCGCACCACTGCACTCCAGCCTGCGCAACAGAGCAAGACTCTGTCTCAATTAAAANAAAAAAAAAAAAAAAAAAAAAAAAAAAAAAGCCCAAAGACTTCCAAGTCCTCGTACGTTACGATACATGGCAACAGAAAATTAAGGTTGCAAATGAAATTGAGTTTGCTAATCGGCTGATCTTAAACAGGGAGATTTTCCTAGATTACCTGCATGAGTTCCATGTAATCACAAGGGGCCTTACAAGGGGAAGAGGGAGGCAGAATAGGGAAATGAGAGGGAAATGGGACTACAGAAGCAGTGTCAATGAGGTGCAATGCTGTTGGCTCTGAAGATGGAGCAATGGGCCCAAGCCAAGGAATGCAGGCAGCCTCCAGAAGCTACGAATGCCAAGGAAACAGATTCTACCCTAGAGCATCCAGAAAGCAACACAGCCCTGCTAACACCTTGAGTTTAGTCCACTGAGACCTGTGTGGGACTTCTAACCAATAGAACTGTAAGAGAATATATTTGTTGGGGGGAGGGGGGTGTTAAAAAAAAAGGAGAGAGAATGCATTTGTGGTAATTTGTTCCAGCAGCACTAGGAAGCTAACATGACCTACTTATATTTCCTTTATTTCTGTATACAAACGCACAGACTTCCTCTGGTGCACAAACCTGGGGTGTGCTGTGAAAATCAGCTACCTGGGCTTCCCACCTGTGGATGCTCACTGATCAGGGACCACACCAGGTGATTTTAGGACTTCCTCAGAGAAAACCCAGACAAAACACCAGCAACAGAACTACCTTGATGATGATTAACTTAGCTCTATGTGGAGAAGTCATATTTGAATAAGTTACTAGCGGAAGTCCTTTGTAAACCATGCGCCATTGATGGTCAATAATCTATATCCAGACTACTCCTTTGGAAGACAAAAGAGAAATGAATCTCACTTAGCCCAGAATAGCATGACAACACATGTTCTTAAGTGTTTCCCAACACATTTCATATCTACAAATAAAGATAAGCTAGGTCGGCCAAAGAACAATTCTAATAAGGACTTACTATTGAGTGCCAGGCACTGGGCCGGACACTGGAGATATAGGATCTCATATAGTGTTCACAACATTTCCATTAGGAAACACCATTATTACAACCATTAATCATGCACGTGCTTACATTCTTACAGGGAATAACTGAAGGAGCTTGGGTTCAAAGTGCTTTGTCAGACTCCACAGCTGGGGCTCCGGAGAGACATCATGCCAATCCCATCCCCCATCATGAAACAGCTTACAGAGACCAAAATGCTGAAGAGAAAAAAGCTTATTGACTTCATCCTCACCAACCTAGAAATGCAATAATTTAAAGTGCACCTCCCCAAAACAACCCTGGGACTTGGAAATTTTTAACTCACTTAACAGCAAATTATCAAAAACAGAATCTCTTCTTTTCACTATGATTTTGTATCTTATGTCCAAACAACTGATTGCTTCTTCAAGGAACTTGTATTCTCAGATGATAGAAACAAAAAGCTGGCTTTTGTGAGGCAGGGACTCTAGCTTATAAAGGCTTCTCATCAGCCCTAGTCAGTGACCGTCACGAACACCTGCTCCTCATGTCTGCAGGGCAGGAGAGTCCCCACTCATCTCTGAGAACCACCGATCCAGCAGAGCAGCATCTAAAATGGGCAAGGATTTCCCCACTGTGGGAATTTCTACATATTTCATTCTAAATAAAGGTTTTAGCACTACAAATTCATCATAATGGAATTTTTATTTTATTTATTTATTTTTTGAGACAGAGTCTCGCTCTGTTGCCAGGTGCCAGACTGGAGTGCAGTGGCGCGATCTCGGCTCCCTGCAACCTCCGCCCTCCTGGGTTCAAGCAATTCTCCTGCCTCAGCCTCCAAAGTAGCTGGGCCTACAGGCGTGCGCCACCACACCCAGCTAATTTTTGTATTTTTAGTAGAGACAGGGTTTCACCATGTTGGCCAGGATGGTCTCGATCTCTTGACCTCGTGATCTGCCCGCCTCGGCCTCCCAAAGTGCTGGGATTACAGGTGTGAGCCACCACACCCGGTCGGAATTTTTAAAAGGCAGGTAAACCTAAGTGTAAGTCCCTCTTGCTTCCATTTCTTTTCTCAATTCAATACATGAAATCAGTATCAATCTACTATAAGAAAAGTTCACATCCTTCAAAGGAGTAGTTTTCTCCTTGAATTACATCATGTCTATATATATTTAAATATATAGATATTTAAAGTCAGAACTACAAGCTGGCTCTGTATTTTAGTACATAAGCTAGTAAAAAGAAGATATCTGGAATCTGAAACATTTTCCAAAAGATAATATCATTCATGGGGTTTCCAGGGTAAACTACAAAGCTATATTAAACTCATAATGTGAGTTAAATATATTTGCTGTAAATAAAGATTTGATCCTCTTACAATATTAATTTT
>NW_016107336.1:7496031-7525989 GCF_001604975.1 Cebus imitator
GCAATTCTAATGACATGATCAAGAAAAATGTGAACGGAGATTTGGAGCAATCTAAAGAGCACTCCCATGGTTTGAAAGATTGACACACTGTTCTCAACTGTATTTAAGTTCATTTTCTAAAAAGTTACGGTTTCCTTCTCCTTAGCAAGGCTGGACGTCCACCACTCTTGTCATACTTTTTAGTAATGTGGTCATTTAATGGGACCACTAGGGCCAACAGAGAGAACCTTATGTGACATGAGGACAGTCCAGCGCAGGCCTAGCTGGCTTTGGATGGTGAATGACAGAGAAACAGGCAGAGATTGGGAGAGACGGGAACACGCTGTCATCTGAGAGAGAGAAAGGACAGTGGTAACAGGGCACCACGTGACACCCGGCTACATGGGCACCTGATGGACTCCACTGTCCTGGCCCGGGCTGCTCCAGTATCTTTAGGGGTGAGGAAGGCCATGGTCCCAGGATGCCTGGGGACAGATGGACAGCCAAACAGCTGCTGGTACAGTACTGTCAAGTACTACAGAACAACGATTTGAGCCCTACATCCGTAAGAATTAAAAAACACTGCCCGGACTTACAGGCAGTTCTATGGCTCACTCACTTGCTCTGTTTCACACACACACACACACACACACACACACACACACACACACACGGTCTTTCTCTCTCTACTGTCTCCCTAGTTGCTCACATGCATCATCATTACCAAAAAAACTTTTAAATTTACAATTATTATTTAGCACATAGTAAGCCCCTGCAAAGCACAGAGCCATAAGCCATCTACAAAACTCAATTCGAAATACAAAAGGGATACAAGAACTCATCCATTCACTCAGCCAAAGCCCAAAGTAGATGTGAGAAATATTTTACTCTTTTCTTCCATAACATTCTTTCCCCAAGATCATAAATCTCTGCGCGTTGACTTTCTATCTTCAGAAAGTGAGTGTCATCAGGACTAGAAAATAAATCACTTTCAGGGTAGTCATTCATCTTGGGCAAATAAAAATGTAAGCCAGGCAGATGGTGAAAAGCTCATTTATACTGGTATAATTTCATAGAACTAGGCTAGTGAGAAGGAAGCAGAGGGAGCTGTGAGATTTCGGGCCAGTTTAGAGGGTGAGGCTCAATACCCCAACAACAAAACGCTAAAATTTTTCATCCATCGCTACAATCTCTTCAACTCTTCACCTCTGGTTCAGATCTGCCTTTTTTCCTCTGTGGCAACAGAAATGAATGGAAAAGAGAAAAGGGGAAGGAGGAGGGAAAATTCAGACAAAACACTGCAGTGCCTAAAGCCCTTTTCATTCACCAGTTTCAAAGCGCCCAATCCTTTGAGTACTGCTGCAGGACAGGAGAGATTATACCACTTGGTGCTGAGTTTTTTCATACGTCTCCAGCTCACAGTTGGCAAATCCAAGGTGGCTACCCCCCAGCATTCTGGCAGGCGTTGATGTCACAAAGCCTCACCAGCCGGGCAGGGAGGTGAGAGAAGGAAGGCAACACGGTGAACACTCCTAAGGCCATTCCCGAAGACTCTCAGTCCAGTGTCGAACCCCACTAAAAGCCCCAGCACATATCCTACTGGCCACAGAAAGGCATGATTTGGGACCTTCCACTACACTCCTCTCCTCTCTTATAAGAGCAACACCCGGCCAGGCGTGGTGGCTCACGCCTGTAATCCCAACACTTTGCAAGGCCAAGGCGGGTGGATCACAAAGTCAGGAGTTTGAGACCAGCCTGGCCAAAATGGCAAAACCCCGTCTCTACTAAAAGTACAAAAATTAGTCAAGTGTGGTGGCACAGGCCTGTAATCTCAGCTACTTGGGAGGCTGAGGCAGGAGAATCGCTTGAACCTGGGAGGCGGAGGTTTGCAGCGAGCCAAGATTGCACCACTGCACTCCAGCCTGGGCAACAGAGCAAGACTCCATCTTAAATAAATAAATAAATAAATAATAGAAAAATAAAAGCAACACCCAGCCAAGAAGCAAAACCTTATTGTTGCCCACCAAAAAGGAGGAGACGAAGAGAAAAGCAATGGAGGAAAGAAAAATTTCTTGAAAAACGAGCATAAACCGAAATTAATCCCCTAAAATACACAGAAAAATATACTATCATGCCTTGCACTCAGAGAGCTCATGAAAACTGTCAGAAACTAAGTCCAACAAGTTTTTTTTAAATGTGTGCAGGGCTTAGGTTTGTGTGTGATGATTACGTTGTGACTTGCTAAGAACCAGAAGAAAGAGAGCAAAAAGATGCTATTTTGCAAGGCAGACAGCAGCTCCTAACCATAGGAGGCAGTATAGCCTAACAGAGAACCACAGAAGCACATCTTTAAATTCCATGTCATCCCACACATGGTCATCTCCACTGCTGCAGGCCACAGGTAGACCCACAGCCACACAGCGCCAGGACCTACACAGTTTTAGGGTACTAACCTTGGAAACATCACTTGGCTAAGAGACAGGTGGTTCGCACCTGTTCTAATCTTGCTTCTAATCTCCAGTTACACAGAACAATTATAACATTATGAAACATGTACAGAGCTAATAAACTGGGTTAGGAAAATCTGCTAAACTAAGGAAAGGCTCCATTCAATGCCCACTGTATAATAGGAGCTCAATTAATATCTGCTGAGTGAATAAAATTATTGCATAGATGAATAATCACTGTCTTACTCTACCGGAACACAGAACAAATGAATGAGGAAGCAGGAAATTTTTAAGCATAACAACAGTCTGGGCTGGGAACAGTGGCTCACACTTGTAATCCCAGCACTCTGGGAGGCTGAGGCAGGCGGATCACGAGGTCAGGAGTTCAACCAATATGGTGAGACCCTCTCTCTACTAAAAATACAAAAATTAGCCAGGCGTGGTGGTACGTGACTGTAGTCCCAGCTACTCAGGAGGCTGAGGCAGAAGAATTGCTCAAACCCGGGAGGTGGAGGCTGCAGTGAGCCGAGATCGCACCACTGCACTCCAGTCTGGGCGACAAAGCGAGACTCCATCTCAAAAAAATAAATAAAAAGAACCGTCTGACTGTTTCTGATTTTTCGTGAGTCATGAGGGTCTGATGGCTAAGAGGCATATCTTCTACATTTGCCTGAAGGATGAATTACTTTCCCTCCAGACCAACAGCCAGAAGAGATTAAAAAAACACCTGGGTGATCAAATCATTGCTCTGGAAGATCAGGGGTATAGAAGACACAATCTATTACTACCCAAAAGCCAATACCCTCTTTTCCCTTGCTGACAAAAACCCAATTCTGGTCTCTCTAGGATCTGAGATCCCTTTGATCTCAGGTAAGGCACACTCCACAGCTGGGGAGGGTGACTCGTGAAACCAGTGACCAGATACGGGTCTTGGAGTAGGTGTGTGATCTAGCTCTGGCTATGAGATAATAAGGGGAGTGTACTAAGGGGCTTCCCTTCCCAAATAAAAAGTGTCTTTTTTTTCTTTTTTTTTTTTTTTTGAGATGGAATCTCACTCTGTTGCCAGGCTGGAGTGCAGTAGAATGGCGTGATCTCAGCTCACCACAACCTCTGCCTCCTGGGTTCAAGCCATTCTCCTGCCCCAGCCTCCTGGGTTCAAGCCATTCTCCTGCCTCAGCCTCCTGAGTAGCTGGGACCACAGGCACCGGCCATCACACCCAGCTAATTTTTGTGTTATTAGTAGAGACGGGATTTCACCATGTTGGCCAGGATGGTCTCCATCTCCTGACCTTGTGATCTGCCCACCTCGGCCTCCCCAAGTGCTGGGATTATGGTTGTGAGCCACCATGCCCGGCCTCGAAAAGTGTCTTCAGAAGAGCTCCCATCCTTCCTTCTAAAGGTTATGTTGTGAGGATGCAATATTTGGGACTACAGCTATGATGCCACCACCCTGGAATAACAAGCACAAGGATAAACAGGAGGAGGGATGGAAGAAACTTGTATCTTTGAGGCCATCATGAGTTGGTGCACCAGACCGGGAACCACCTACTCCCAGAATTCTTTTGTGCAAAAATTTATTACTATTATTCTTTCTGAGATAGGATGTCACTCTGTCACCCAGGTTTGAATGCAGTGATGTGATCACAGCTCACTGCAGCCTCAACCTCCCAGGCTCAAGCAATCCTCCCACTTCGGCCTCCCCAGTAGCTGGGACTGTAGGCATGTACCCTCATAGCCTGGCTAATTTTTATATTTTTTTGTAGAGACAGGGTCTGTGTTGTCCAGGTTGGTCGTGAAATCCTGGCCTCAAGTGATCCTCCCACTTTGACCTCCTAAAATGCTGGGACTACAGGCATGAGCCACCATGCCCAGGCTCAAATTTACTACTGTTTGAGCTATTAATTGTAGGGTTTGCTGTTATCTGCATCTTAAGGAATCCTACCCAGTACAGAAGCTGGTGTAGCATGAAGGAAAGAGCACTAGCTTGTGAGAAACAAAGTCTAGTATCAATTTTGTGTCAAACTAAGTTGTGTGACACGTGGCAAGTTCAACAACCACTCCAGTTTGGGGAGCGGCCATTTGACTTTTAAAGCCTTTTCTAAGATTTAGTGAATCAATCATGAGTCAAAGGAAAAAAAAGTCTATTCTACAGATTTTCTTGGAAGGAGATGTAGTCTGTTTGATGATGAGAGATGAGGAGTGGAGTGGGGAAGGATAATCCTATCACCCACAAAATTTACTTGTAACAAACTTTAAACTTGATCAGTGATATTTCCTCTGCTGCAACCATTTGGAATTAAACTCTGTGAGCTTATCACAGGATTCAGTAAAGTGACTTTCAATCACTATAAGCCAGTAATAACTGCCTCACTCCTGAAACTGTTGACCACAAATAAACATGTGCCACATGTTTCAAAAAAACTTATAGGATTGAAACTTTAAAAAAATTATTTGAAGGATCAAAACAACATATTAACCTTGCTCATCTCTAAAAATTACCACCATCCCACACCTGATACATCTTCAACCAACATCTTCCTATACATTTAGGTATCGTGGGGACGAAAAATTAAAAAATGATAAAAATGTGTTGAGAGGTGTGTGCTGGCCAGGCTTCAAGCTGAACATCAGAGGATTTCAAATTGACAGCTTTATGTGTTGTCAAGTAGTTCCAAAGTTCAGTGCTAAAATGACGATTCAACCAGGACACTGAAAATTCCTGATGCGGAAGTCAGCTAAATTTTTTATATCACTCTCCTCCTTTTATTCTTAAAACAATTTTTCTTCCTTTGGGAAGGGAAGATTAGGACAGATTTACTTGAAAATTCAATTACGCAATTTTTTAACCAAAGTCCACTTAGCTAACTCATATGCTGATATAGCACCAAGTACATAAAGATACTATAAGTTTTTCTATACTTCCCAGATTTGTGGGGTACAGGGTATGTGGTCTCTTGATAGCATTGTTACCACTGTAATCCAGACAACTAACGAGGCAAAGCTGCTAACTGGGACAGTCAACACGGGTTGACAGAGGCTGATGGTTTGCTCTTGAGGAACAGGCTTAGAAACCCTCTGTTTACGGTCTCCAGGGGCAGGGCTGACAGTCCTGATTGTCCTAAGGCCAGGGGCAGGTATCTGGGCACCAGATATTTACCTCAAATAATTAACACAACATTATTTTTCATTGCTCCCCCTTTCCACCTTACCCATAAAAAACATAAGCAAGTTTTTAAAGTTTACCAAATGCTCTTCAACTAGTGAATGGATAAAGAAACTGCAGATCCCACGGATACTATTCCATGCAAAAGGAATGCGTTAGTATGATTCACGTAACATGGATGAATCTCAAATGCATGACACTGTGTGAAAGAAGCCCTACTCAAAAGGCTATATCCTGCATTTACATGACATTCCGGGAAAGATAAAACTATAGGGACAGATACTAGATCAGTGGTTGCAAAGGGCTGGGGGCAGATTTGACCATAAAGGGACATGAGAGAATTCAGGGCAACAGGACTGTTCTATACAGGTTGTGTATTCCTCACCTGAAATGCCTGGAAGCAGAAATGTTTTGGATTTTGAATTTTCTTCAATGGATTTTCTTCAACATACCACTTGGGCATCCCAAATCCAAAAATCTGAAATCCAAAATACTCCAAGGAGCATTTCCTTTGAGTGTCATGTCAGCCTTTAAAAAGTCTCGGATTTGAGGGCATTTTAGATTATTTAAATGTAGGATTAGGGATACTACTTTGATTTGTTAAAACTAAGAACCTTGCATTTCAAAGTGGTGAATTATGTTGTTTGTGAATTACGCCTCAATAAGCCTGAGTTTTAAGAAAACAGTTAAGGTTCTGTCGCTCAGATATGTCCTCTGGAAGGTAGGTGTGCATGGTCACGTGTGAGCTCTGTCATTCAGGATGGGTCTCCTCATCGCCCTGGGCTCTCCTGTGCCCAGAGCCCAACCAGACACAGGAGTGCAGAAAACAGAAACCACTCCAGGTGTTGCAGTCAGAAAGGAATTTGATATGGGAGTTAGCTACCTGTAAGACTATTAAGAAGACTGGAGGAGCAGACATCGGGAACCCCTTAGACTTTTTTTTTTTTTTTTTTTTTTTTTTTTAAGACAGAGTTTCACTCTTGTTGCCTAGGCTGGGGTACAATGGCATGATCTCAGCTCACTGCAACTTCTGCCTCCTGGGTTCAAGTGATTCTCCGGCCGCAACTTCCCAAGTACCTGGGATTATAGGCATGCGCCACCACACTTGGCTAATTTTGTATTTTTAGTAGATACGGCGTTTCACCATGTTGGTCAGGCTGGTCTCGAACTCCTGACTTCAGGTGATCCACCTGCCTTGGCCTCCCAAAGTGCTGGGATTACAGGCGGAAACCACTGCACCCAGCCTAGACTTTTAAATTCAAGGTCACAACATTGTAGGTGGCTGTCATCCAGAGGCCAAGAAGCTGCTGCTGTTGTCGCAACAGATTCCCACGCCCAGGGAGGTGAAACTAAGGCCCGGAACGATGAGCGTGGCCACCACAACTGCCTCTAAACACTCCGACCTCCATGCCACTGCCGCCAGCAGCGCAAGCAGGAGGAACTTGGTCTTCCAAATCTCAACAAATGCATCTCATTGTTATGTGTTCAGAAATCAGACTGTAAGAAAGTCTGGGACACGCAGCTGTTGGGTTTCCAATCTCTCCAACCAAGGAAGTGGAAAGAACGTCAAGAGAGCTTGGTCCACAGTATCCACTCCAATCACAGTCCTTCCTGTCCTACAGCAATGCATGACGAAGCGGCACGCTGGAAACCTTTTTCCATCTAGACTTACATGTCAGATGGTGCTGGAGAGTTGAAAAATTGCTCTACTAATAGGTAAAACCAAGATCCTACCTCGTTTCATTATGGAAGAATATTTCATTTTCACATTTAGTTAGCTCTTGCCCCAGCAGAATAAGATTTTAAGCCACATTTTATAACAGAGTCCACCACAGCTCTCTAACTCATGTAGTAAATACATACTGCTCTTTGAGCTTTCATTCTGCTGGGTATTAAACAGACTAAGCTTCAAAATGCATTCTTGTTTCAGATGTAGGTTATTTTATGGGAAGCCAGAACCAGCAGAGGGCAGGTACCTTTGGTATCCTGCTTACCCCCACAAAGACCTGATATACTCTAAACACTAAACCAGAAGACAATAGTTAATTTAACTAAAAAAAAGTTTCGGATTTGAGGGCATTTCAGATTTCGAATGTAGGATTAGGGATGCTACTAATAGTGTCCCTAATAAGGACCACAATAACCACAATTCTGAAAGTTACCTTCCCAATGATCACTCACACAACTAAGTATATTCTCTAGATCAAACGGATTAAGGACCTGCTCCTAAGGCATTCTTGGCCTTTACGAATTTCACTTCATTCTATGTGGCGTTATTCCTCCATGTTGTACAGAAAGGAGGCAATAGCAACATTTTTTTTTTTTTTCTGAAGAAAAACTATTGTGTGGATGTCACTATTTCTTTAACTATTAAGACAAAAAATGTGACAAAGCACAATGGCCTAAGAACAAAAACAGTGTCCAAGCTATACTAGCTGTTTGGGTTTTGAAAATCATCTGCCAGAGAACTCACTGGAAAAAATGAGGGGAGGCTTTGCAAAAGAATTCTAATTTGCCCTTCTCTGAAAACCACCAAAACACCATCCTGCCCCATAAAGTTCTCACTGCTACAAGGGATCAAACAAAATCTTATCTTGCTCTATTTTAATTCCAAACAATTAAGGGCAAAATGACAACTAGAAATTAATGACTGTCCCTAACTTAATGAAAAAAGCTCTGGCCAGTTCTTCTTCTTCAGGATTTATTTTCTCTAAGTTGAACTTGGGAGTTACATATTTATTTATTTTTGAGACACAGTCTAACTCTGTCACCCAGGCTGGAGTGCAATGGCACAATCTTGGCTCACTGCAACCTCCTTCTCCCGGGTTCAAGTGATTCTCCTGCCTCAGCCTCCTGAGAAGCTGGGATTACAGGTGTATGCCACCACACCCGGCTAATTTTTGTATCTTTAGTACAGACAGGGTTTCACCACGTTGGGTAGGCTGGTCTCAAACTCTTGACCTCATGATCCGCCTGCCTCGGCCTCCAAAAGTACTGAGATTACAGGCGTGAGCCACCACGCTCAGCCAGGAATGAGTTATTTCTTACAGACAATCATATACTATATTTTTGCCAATGCTACTGACTGGTAAGGCAAAGTGGGCGACAGTTTTGTGTAAAAACAACAGACCTGGCCTCAAACCTTGGGGTCAGAGGGAGCACCTATCAGAAAAACACTAAGAGGATTTACAAAGTCAGAAATAGCACAAGCCCTAATAAGTAAGTTAATTACGTGATAGCCCCAGTTAGGTTTTGCCCAAGAATGCTCCTAGAAGGAAGGAACCAAAAAATGATTACTAAAGTTCTAATAACTCACTTCTCTACTGTTTACACAGTCGCCAACTTACCTTCCAATTCACCTACACGTCAGCTGCAAGTGTTTCTTGACCCTGAAACTCTTTGTACCTCCAGGGTAAATGGCTTTCAAAAATCCACAGCCACTATTCGCTTCAGACCCTGCTAACGCCCCTTAATGGTGCCAATGACATTATTTGTAGGCAGGCTAATCTGACTTTATAAGAGCTATGCTACTAAATCACTGTCAAAGAATATAATCCTATGCTGCTTGGAGAAAAATTTCCATTGATAACCAAGACCATTTGATCAAAGAGGCTGCCTTGGGGCTTTCAACCTTATCAAATAGATCTTGCGAGTGTTCTACAATTTTCAGGCTAAAACGATTTCAATTGAAATTAAGAACAACCTCTAACTCGTGGTTAAAGGAGGCCTCCGCCCCGGTCAAGAGACTATGTCAAGACTGTATCATGTGCATCAAAAGAAAAAGAAAACCAGAAATGGACTTAGGACACAAAATAAAATCGACAAGAGTAAACGCTGCATTTGACTACTCTTCAGCTGCCACTTAGAGGCAGAGTTAGGAGAGTCAAGCTGAGGGCAGATGACAGAGTCCATGCAGCCTGCTGGAGCCTGGCTGGTCATCAGGATCTGCAAGGACCGCTTCTCCTGGCGAGGCAGCGCATAGCCTCTGCGCCCTGAACCTGGGCTGCAGCACAGTGCCCCAAAGGAGTCTTGGCCATGGCCCCACAGATCCCGGCCCGGCTCAGGAGCATGCAGAAGCCGAGCATGTGAGGCAAGAGCTTGTATCAGCAGGAACCACACAAAGAAGCCATTATCCAGGGGAGTGACATGATATATTGTAACTGCTCCCACCATGTCAATAGTCATCGTTTTAATGGATCTGTTAGAATTTCTCCCACTTGAAGTTAAAATGACTCCCATTTCAATGAAAGTAGGAGAGTCCTCATTCATAGGATCACAATTCACCCAAAGCAGCTGCCAGACACAAGAACGAGAAAGATGCCAGGCATGCACATAGCTGATTTTGTCTCTCCAGGCAATTCTTCCCTTTTTTAATTTGTCTCCTCTTAAAAGAAAGAGATGAGCAAGTTACAAATATAATTACTCTATTTCTGAACAAGCGATAACACAGGCCATGAACGCACCGAGAGGAATGCACGCTTACCTCTGGCTCTGGCTGTGAGGTTTGTTCATCTTCAGTGGAGTTTGGTAAAATTGCCCAGGTTATGTTGGCACTGGCTGATGGCAAAGAGCCAAGTGTCCCATTTTTCAGCTGCTCTGTGGAATGTGACTTGGGCCCGTGCCATCCCAGGATGTTTTCTGAAATAAAGACCTAGAATGATGCCAAGTATTTTCCAAATTAAACATTTATAGCTCATGAAATATTCGTACTCACTGTAGGAAGAGTTGAACTTGGGGGTGATTTATTTATTTTTGAGACAGAGTCTCGCTCTGTCATCCAGGCTGGAGTGAAAAGGGCATGATGTAAAACACGGCGGGCTTGTTATGAATGAAGTACCAACAGCAGGTTCTGACCGTCTGTTTATGAGCTAGTTTCTGTGTAATATCAAGCCTAGAATTATCACAGGCTGTTTCGCTCCCCAACAGTGGACAAAAACAATTGCTATTTACCAAAGTCAAATAAAGGCATTTCTCTTGTGTTTTGTTGCTGTTGTTGTTGTTGTTAACTTTTAAAAATATTTCTAAATACTTACAATAAAAAGTCAGATTCTGCTGGGCCCAGTGGCTCACACCTGTAATCACAGCACTTGGGAGGTTGAGGCAGGCGGATCACGAGGTCAGGAGATCAAGACCATCCTGGCCAACATGGTGGAACTCCATCTCTACTAAAATACAAAAATTTAGCTGGGCATGGTGGTGCACACCTGTAATCCCACTTAATTGGGAGGCGGGAGGCTGAGGCAGGGGAATTGCTTGAATCCAGGAGGCAGAGGTTGCAGTGAGCCGAGATCATGCCACTGCACTCCAGCCTGGTGACAGAGCAAGACTTCATCTCAAAAAAAAAAAAAAAAAAAAAAAAAAAGTCAGTCTATCAAAAATAGGCTGCTCAAAATGTGGTTTGAATTCCAAGTGACACAATGGCCATGGCTCAGAAAAGATGCCTGCAGTGTGAGCACACGATGCCACCCCTGCCCTCAGATGTGGCTTGGTGTGGCGGATGTCAGGAAGCCCTATCACCAAGGACACAGGTACTCATTCCATTCTAGCAAGAAACACTTTCACAAATACCAATCTGGCAAACTAAAAACCATTTTTTGAATCCTCCACCAATTCCTGGGGGACGGGGGAGACTTTAATATATTTTTTAAGGGCCATATATTATCATAGAATATTTTAAACACCTGCTAATAGAAACAGGAGTAACCAGAGGTGGATTTCTTTACCCCATAGCAATTCTACCACTAGAATAAATAGGTCTCAGTTGGGCACAGTGGCTCATCCAGTAATCCCAGCACTTTGGGAGGCTGAGGAAGGAGGATCGCTTGAGCCTAGGAGTTGGAGACCAACCCAAGCAAAAAGGCAAAACCCTAGATCTACAAAAAATATAAAAATTAACCAGTAGTCTCAGCTGCTCAGGAAGCTGGGGTGGGAGGATCCATTGAGCCCAGGAGGTCAGGGCTGCAGTGAGCTTAAGTCATGCCACTGCACTCCAGTCTGGGTGACAATATGAAACCTCTCCTGTAGTCCCAGCTACTCGGGAGGCTGAGGCAGGAGAATTGCCTGAGCCCAGGAGGCAGAGGTTGCGGTGAGCCGAGATTGCGCCATTGCACTCCAGCCTGGGTAACAAGAGCGAAACTCTGTCTCAAAAATAAAATAAAATAAAATAAAATAAAATAAAATAAAATAAAATAAATAAAAAATAAAAATAAAAATAAAAATAAAGAAAAGAAAAGAAAAAGAAACCTCTCCAAAACAGGTAACAGAAAATGATAAGTCTCAAGCTCAGCTGACTGACACCCTGGAGATTCTGTTCTAAGTCTAAGAGCAAGAATAAATAATAAAGAAAAATCAGCCTAAAGTAGAGAATGACTCACGGACTAAAATTCAACATTTCAGGGTCTCAGATGCTCCATCCATAAAGCAATACTATGTGTCAGCCCTTTCTTTAGAATTACTCAAAGCAAAGTCTACAGGTTTTCCAAACTTTCCTGAGGTATTCCCAGGGGAATCTGGTTGACAAAGGCAGATGAAGAGGCTGTGTCTGTGCGGTGCTTATAGGCATGTGTGTTGCTGTGTGCAGTATTATCCAACGCAAGTGTATTTTTATGCAAAAATCTTTATTTTTTCATGTCAAGTGTTAGGTCACATAACTCTGCTGTTAAAAGCCTCAAGTGGGCCAGTCACGGTGGCTTACACCTGTAATTCCAGCACTTAGTAAGGGGAAGGCAGATGAGTCGCTTGAGCCCAGGAGCGTGAGACTGGCCTGGGCAACATGGCAAAACCTTGTCTCTACGGAAAATACAAAAATTAGCTGGGCAGGATGACATGCACCTATAGCCCCAGCTGTTCGAGAGGCTAAAGAGGTAGGACTGATTGAGACCAGGAGGTCGAGGCTACAGTGAGCTATGATTGCACCACTGTCCTCCAGCCTGTGTGACAATGTGAGACCCTGCTTCAAAATAAATAAATTAACAAAGGTCCCAAGTGGCTTCTCATTGCATTTGGAACAAAATCTAAGCTGCCTAGCTTTGTTCTATGGCCTGTCCAGCCTCATTTTGTTCTGTTCTCCCCGTTGCTCAGTATACGTAAGTCACATCAGTATTTTTTCCATTTCTCAAATGAGCCAAGTTCAAGACAGTCTTAGAATGTTTGTGCATGCTGTTCCTTCTTCCCAGAGGGCTGGTCCTCTGGTCCTTCTACATCAGGGGAGGAGGTCTCTTGTGTAGATACGGGAGTCAGCTAAAATATCGCTTGCTCAGAGAGGCCTTCTGGGACCTCCCTGGCCAAAATAGTACCCGAAAGGCACTGTCTGTCATACCACCATTTGCCATGTTCGGAATTGGCACTAACTGAATTCATTAGCTCAGTCATTTACTTATCTACTGTCTTTCCTCGCTGGAATGTCGGCTCCTTGAGGAAAAGAACAATACAGCCCTTGCTCACAGCTGTGTCCCCAGAACCTCAAACATGGTCTAGCAAAGAGTGCACACTTAGTATGAATGTGCTGAATAAATCAGAGACAGAAAACATTAAGAAGAGTGCACATCATAGCCTCCTAAAAATTAAAAAATTTTAAAATGGCCAAAAGAAAGCGAATAGAATGGTGGTTGCCAGGGGCTGGGGAGTGGATGGGAGGGAATGGGGTTAGTGTTTGAGCTCCAGTTTTGCAAGATGACAAGAGCTCTGGAGGCTAGTTGTACAACAATGTGAATGTAAGTAGCACTACTGAGATGTACAAATAAAAATGATCAAGAGGGTGCATTGTACGTTATGTGTATATAAATCTAATTTTTTCTTAATGGCAAAAAAAGCATCCATATAGCAGCACTTCATGTCAGTTTTCAAAAGGCAAAAACTCATAACACTAAAAGCAAAGGCTAAAGATGCACTAACACCAGAACTTGAGAGAAATGTCCACAAATAATAAAGCAGATGGAGCTGCACTAAGAAAACCTACCCCGGATTCAAGACACTAGAATCTGCTCTAAGAGACATGGACAGACAGCTCTTGCCTTTCCTGCTGACCAATTCCTGCCTCAGAAAACCTCAAATTGGATTCAGATCTAAAATACAAAGCAGTTGTTCCATAAATATAGGAGTGCTATTTAAAAAAAAATTATTACACAAGCAGTAAACATCCTGTAGAACAGTTAGGAAATCTTTTAAAAGACAAAGAAGTTTGGGCAACATAGTGAGACCCTGTATCTACAAAAAATTAACAAACTAGCCAGGCATGGTGGTACATGCCTGTAGTCCCAGCTACTTGGAAAGCTGAGGTGGGAAGATCACATGAGCCCAGGAGTTTGAGGCTGCAGTAAGCCATGATCACCCTGCTGCACTCCTGCCTCGGCAACACACTAAGACCCTGTCTTTAAACAAACACTAGGGGAAAGAAAAGAGATCTGCTTGCCTAGGCAATCAGGACAATGTTCCCGCCATTCCTCCCATACCTCAATTCTGTCTCTCCCTTCCCTCTAGCCCAACATTACCCAGATATGGCAATCCAGGGCACAACAGGGCAAGAAGTAGAATCTGAACTGGCAGAGGTACACTGTAACCTGAAATAGACAAAGACCAGGACAGGACAAGGAAAGGTTGCAATGCATGCTGGGGAACACTGCTTTGTGTGTACCCTATGGATTCAGAATATCAAAGAGCCAGTGCACGAGAGAGACACCCAACTCATTTTAAAAAAATGATCATGGACCGGGTGCGGTGGCTCACGCCTGTAATCCCAACATTTTAGGAGGCCAAGGAAGACCTGTGCTCACTTCAACAGCACATATACTAAAAAATAGGAGTTCAAGACCAGCCTAGCCAACATGGTGAAACCCCATCTCTACTAAAAATACAAAAATTAGCCAGGGATGGTGGCACACACCTGTAATACCAGCTACTCAGGAGGCTGAAACACGAGAATTGCCTGAACCAGGGTGGTGGAAGTTGCAGTGAGCCAAGATTGCACCACTGCACTCTAGCCCTGGGTGACAGAGGGAGACTCCATCTCAAAAACAAACAAACAAAAAAGATAATAGAGAAAACGCACAACAGAGATCCAAGAGATAAAGGATCCATGTCCCTGAAGGAGAGAGATCAGATCAGCAGATAGACAAAAATGTAAGTACAGATACATGTCCTGGGCTACACAGAGAGCTGTGGGGGCTGCCGAAAGGAGCCACCACATTCCAGCAAAATCAATGGGAAGAAATGCACATTTAGATGCAGCTTGGCAATACTTTCTTAGGCTTGTTATTACTGACATTCCAAACACAAAAGTAGACAGAATAGTATAATGAATCCCTAGTTTATGAAGTTTGGCAACATTTTTGAATAACAAAAATCAAGAGAAAAATTTTCCAATCACAGAAGCAGAAAAATTAGACCTGCCTTAAAGGGGAAAAAAAAATCAGTCTTGAATTTTGTGACAAAACTAAATGCAAAAAGATGAATAGGCAAACAGAAGAATGCAAATAGAAACTGACAGATTTGGAGTAGGCTGGGGAGCTGGGGGATAGCACTCATCCCCAGCCAAAATGTCTTTCCCCTGGTAAGAATGGCCAACATTTATTGAGCTCTTGCTAGGTGCCAAGTACCGTTGTACATACTATCTATCCATTGCCTCATCTAATCCTAACGGTGACCCATGAAGCACGTACATATTACTATAGTGCCTACTTGACAGATGAAGAAACAAGGGCATTAAGAACCAGTCAGAGGTAGAATCCAGATTAAAACCCATGCAGCTGAGCTCCACAGCCCAAACTCTTACACCATGTGCCCTCTCAGCAGCACTGCAGACACTCAGAAAGGACTCTACCTTCTTGCAGGAAAAACGACTTGAAAACATTTACCAATGTATGCATAAAAGAAAGAATTAAGAACTCAAGAAAACGGGGAAGTCATATATAAAAAATAAAAAATAAAAAAAAACTGGTGGTAAGCAATGAAACTCAGTTAAACAGAGCTGAGCAGGGCTGGGTCGATGGTCAGGCAAGGAAGACATTCATCTCAGATGTAAAATACAAGGACTTATCATAAAACAAGTTAAATTACATAAATAATGTAGGGTCCTGATCCAATTGGACTAGTGTCCCTGAAAGAAGAGGATGAGAGACCAGAGCTCAGCTGCCCTCCAAGCTCACACACCAAGGAAATGCCGTGTCTGGACACAGTAAGAAGACGGCTGTTAGCAAGCCGTGAAAAGAGCCCTCACCAGAAACTTATGGCCCCAGGCTGGAATCTTGATCTTAAGACTTCCAGCCTCCAAAACTGTGAGAAATAAATTTTTGTTCTTTAAGCCACCCAGTCTACAGTTTTTTAATAACAGCAGGTCAAGCTAAGACACTGACTTGATGTAAACTTTTGATATTTTGTTCATTATCAATTATTTTTGCAATTATTTCAGTTAAAGATACTGCACTAAAGCATCGTTTATCTTAACTACTGAAACTTTTGGCACCCTTTTGAATTCTGCACTCAAGGCTAGAGCCTCTTTCATCTCAGCCTGGTCCCAGCTCCAGAACAGGCTATGAATAACATTTCTAAGCATGGTTATATAACTGGATATTAAAGTCACATATTATTTTAAAAGAGAATTAGTCATTATCATACATTAAGTATTATACTAACATTAAAATATTAATAACAATAGCCCACATATCACAGCAGCAAAAACTGTAAAGCAGACTAGAGGGGCAGAGGAAGTTAAAGTATGCCCTGTCTTTATCATCAAAGAAAAGTTTCAAAAAGTATTGCCTCATCCCTTTGATGATTACCAAAAAAAACAGGTTAAAGAATGCTTGTGAAGCTGGGTGTGGTGGCACACACCTGTAGTCCCAGCTCTTCAGGACGCTGAGGCAGGAGGACTGCTTGAGCCCCGAGGTTTAAGGCTATAGCACGTTATGACTGTGCCTGGGAAGAGCCACTGCAATCCAGCCTGGGTAGCACAGTGAGACTCTGTATCTTAAAAAGAAAAGAAAAAAAAAAAGCAAAGAATGCTTATGAAAAACTTAATACAACCACTACTAGAATTTATATATACATGTCATATTTCCTTCTCAAAATACTAAAGAAGAATAAAAGAAATATAACCCGTATAGCAAAACAGAAAACATGAAAAGCAGTAAGGAAGTAAAAACAAAAAACATAAGGAGACTAAGAGAAAAACAGCAGTTTTAAGGGCAAAGGTTTGAGAATTGAAAAATTGTGGAATTGTCTTAACCTATCCACGGCCTTAGTTTAAGCCTTGCTTAGAGGGTTGAGAGCCACAAGGCCTCTGCGCGGAGGCCAGTCATAGGTGAGGGCCCCCGGAAGGTCTTTCTTCTTCCTGTAACGGGGAATTCATGCTTCCCAGGTTCAGTAAACATAAAAGGGTTTTCTGAAATAGCGTAAGATTGAAATTCACAATAAGAATGAATTTTCACTTGAAAGCATAAGACATATTCCCAGTGGAAAGCCAGGGCCTTGGTATCTAACTGCTTTTTTTAGGGAGAAGTAGGCATTCAGAAACTCTGTTTAGACGGTTGGAAGGAAAAAACCCCACTTATCTGAAATATTCTGCAATGCTAGTTTTTCCTCTTTTCCTGATATCCTATTAATATGGTTTGACTCTGTGTCCCCACCCAAATTTCACCTTGTAGCTCCCATAATTCTCATGTGTTGTGGGAGAGACCCGGTGGGGTAAGACTGAATCATGGGGGAAGGTCTTTTCCCATGCTGTTCTCGTGATGGTGAATGTGTCTCGCGAGATCTGATGGTTTTAAAAACGGGAGTTTCTCTGCGCAAGCTCTCTCTTTGCCTGCTGCCATCCCTATAAGCTGTGACTTGCTTCTCCTTGCCTTCCACTGTGGTTGTGAGGCCCCCTCAGCCATGTGGAGCTGTAAGTCCAAGAAACCCGTTTCTTTTGTAAATTGCCCAGTCTTGTGAAAATGGACTCATACACCTATTTACTAAATGATCACATTTCTATCTTTGCTTTTAATCATAAAATAAAGGAAGGTGACTGTGAGGCAAATTTTCACCAAAAGCAGCAGGTGTCAGGAAAGAAAGTACAAGAGCCAAAGAAAGCAAAGGAAGTCCCTGCGTGGTGGAAAAAGAAATGAAAAATGCGAGTCTGAAGAGGTCTCTGGAAAAACGTAAAGCACCGCAAAAGCAAGAAGGCAAAGAGCCAGAAGAGCCAAGGGTCCTTATAACAGTCTCACTTATTTGCCCTTTTGACCAAATCCCAAAATGAGAAGACCAATGCAACCGGCTTATTTATCAACACTCTCCACTAATCTTTTGATGAGTTATTGGAAGGAGGAGTTAAGGAAAGTATACCAAATTCTGCTCTGGTCCTTCCCCTCTCAGATATATTCTCTTGATCTTTTGTCCTCATTTATGTTCAGGGGCACCTGTGTCATCTACCACAGTCTGCCAAGGCTCCACTGTCACTTGTTCTGGCAGCTACTTGGCACTAGAATGGGCTTGTCCGGTTAGAGGTGTCTGCCCGGAACTCAAATCATGTTACCTGGGTTAAGGCTTGAGAGCAAATAACAAACCCACTCTGCATGGAGGGCAGAGTCCTCTGTACCCTCGAATCATTTTCTAGGCCCAGTTCCTCTCCCACACTTGAAACCCACCTGAAGCCCAGGCTCCCAAGGAGCACAACCCTTTCCAGTCCTGAGCGTAGTTTTGCCTGCCTCTTCCCCAGGGCACGGGGAAGGCAAACATCTAGACTGGAGAAAACAGGCACCCAGTCCCCAGTCCATCAACTGCTTGCCTCCACCCAGCTGCTGAAGTAGATTTAGGAGCCACCGGGAATGGTAAAAGAACTACATAATTTAAGACTTGACCAAAAAGCCAAATTACTTTTTTTTTAGATGGAGTCTTCCTCTGTCACCCAGGCTGGAGTGCAGTGGCACGATCTCAGCTCACTGCAACCTCTGCCTCCAGGGTTCAAGCAATTCTCCTGCCTCAGCCTCCTGAGTAGCTAATTACAGGTACATGTCACCACACCGTGATAATTTTTGTATTTTTAGTAGAGACAGGGTTTCTCCATGCCGTTCAGGCTGGTCAAACTCCTGACCTCAAGTGATCTACCCGCCTCAGCCTCCCAAAGTGCTGGAATTACAGGCGTGAGCCACCGCGCCTGGCCAAATGACTTTATGAATTTTAATTACACACCTCTCCATAAATGGAAGTTAAGTGAAGCACTTTAGACCCAGTATATCTTGGAGATAATAACATCAGAAACAGGTCTGGGAGTGCAAATGAGTAGGTGGGAGGCAGATGAATACTGAAGCATTCTCAGATTTTAGTCCAGTTGCTCAGCGTGTTTCAACAAAAACAGCACGAATGAGCAACATTTGGAGACAAAGGCTCTGAAGCAAACATACATCCCAGAAGACACAATGAAATGCTATACAAGATGAAATGCCCGGGACCAAAAATCATTTTTTATTCAGAAAATGGACAAAAGAAAAAAACAAAAAAACAGTGTAAGGCTCAGAAGGCAAAGAGCCATCAGGCAAGAACAATCTGTATGGGTATTGGGTATGCTTCAGGTAAGACGGGCCTTCCTGCCTACTGAACACTGAAATGAAACCATGATAGAGTTTCACTTTAATGAGATTTTTATTTCCATCAGCCCGACCTGGCACTTCTTAGACAAAACCATTATATTGTTATCAGTGTGTGTCAGGCAGCCGCCATGGCAACTATCAACCCTGAGAGCCCCGAGTGTCTAAATAAACACTCTGTGGCAGGATTCTCAGGGCCATCAGTCTCTAGTCTCTTACCGCACTAGCTTGAGATTCTGGAATTCTATTTTAACCATGGGCAACTATAATGTTTTTCCTGCAAGAAGTAATTCCATTTCCCCCAATGCATAGCATAGATTTAAGATACATGGTAGGTTGTTTTAAAACTTCAGTCGGGTGTGGTGGCTCATGCCTGTCATCCCAGTACTTTGGGAGGCTGAGGCAGGTGGAGCACCTGAAGTCAGGAGTTCGAGACCAACCTGGCCAACGTGGTGAAACCCCATTTCTAGTAAAAATACAAAAATTAGCTGGGTGTGGTGGCAGGCATCTATAATCTTAGCTACTTGGGAGGCTGAGGCAGGAGAATCATCTGAACATGGGAAGCGAAGGTTGCAGTGAGCAGCAATCATGCCATTGCACTCCAGCCTGGGAGAAAGAGCAAGACTCTGTCTCAAGAAAAAAAAAAAAAGAAGAAGAAGAAGAAGAAGGAGAGTAGGCAAGTGAGTTGATGGTGGTGGAGACAGCACAGGGGGGACATGAAGGAGGTAGCACCTCATGTGACATGATTTCAGGGACACTTCTTGGTCTCTCCTATTCCAAATAATTTCCATTTCAACCTGTCCCCACCTCTGAAATGCATCCACTTGAGCTTTGCTCCTCCAGGCCCTTAAAAATGCCAGAGGTCCAGTGAAAATTGAGGGGTGAGGGGGACAGGAATTTTCTAGGAAGCCTTGAAGAAATATTTTTTTCAAGAGGGATTAATTTTAGGAATAAGAAAATGATTCAAGCCTGTATTCACTAGCAGAAGATTCTTGGAATGAGCCTATTACATTGCAGAAGCTACAAGTTACAATACAGCGCAAGAGAGACCACAGAAACTTTGAGAAGTCTCCAGTCTCACGCCAAATTTGTGCCCAGGCCTCAGTGGGGATCACTGAGCCTCCTTCCAGATGAGAAAATCTCAAGAAGCCTCACTGAGCTTCTGCATTTCAGAGTCATTCTTAAAGCTGAGAAGGAAGAGGAAAAGCAGAAAAGCAGGTTTGGGTGCCTTTGCTTCATGCTTGAATACACACGAATCTCTTAGACTGGATTCCGCACCCACATTTTGTTATTTTGCTAGAAAGGTTATCAGTAGGATAACCAGCAGAGGAAAGCAGACTGTACTCTTGTTAATTTACTGATTTCGGTCATTGTGCTGTCTTTAGAGGAGAGTGTTCTTTTTTTCTCTTCCTGAATCAGCAGAGGACATTTTTTTTTTTTAAAGGAAATACACACTGAAGTATTTAATAGTGAAGGGACTTTATGTCTGCAACTTACTCTTAAGTGGTTAGAAAATTATAATATATAATATAGGGTAAAGATGAAGGAATATCAAAACATGTTACTGTGTGGGGAATTTGCAGAGGGATATATGGGCATTTTTCATAGTATTCTTGCAACTTTTCTGAAGTCTAAAATTTTATTTATTTATTTAGAGGTGGTGTCTCTCTCTGTTGCCTAGGCTGGAGTGCAATAGCATAGTCTTGGCTCACTGCAACCTCTGCCTGCTAGGTTCAAGCAATTCTCCTGCCTCAGCCTCCCAAGCAGCTGGGACTACAGGCGCACACTACCATGCCAGGCTAATTTTTTGTATTTTTAGTATAGATGGGGTTTCACCATGCTGGCCAGGCTCATCTCGAACTTCTGACCTTGTGATCCACTTGCCTTGGCCTCCCAAAGGGGTGGGATTATAGGTGTGAGCCTCAGTGCCCAGCCTTTTGTGTGTGTGTGTGTGTGTGTGTGTGGGTGTGTGTGTGTGTCAGAGTCACACTCTGTCACCCAGGCTGGAGTGCAGTGGTATGATCTTGGCTCACTGCCACCTCTGCCTTCCCAGTTCAAGGGATTCTCCTGCCTCAGCCTCCCAAGTAGCTGGGACTACAGGTGCCTGCCACCATGCCCAGCTAATGTGTGTGTGTGTATTTTTAGTAGAGACAGGGTTTCACTATGTTGGCCAGGCTGGTCTTGAACTCCTGACAGTATGATCCACCCACCTAGGCCTCCCAAAGTGCTGGGATTACATGCATGAGCCACTGTGCCCGGCTAAAATTATTTTTTAAAAAACATATATATATATCTGCCCTGAAAGAATTATAATGCTCGCAAGACACTGTTCCCAGACTCAGTTTGGGAGACTCAGCCCACTGCGTTCTGGATTGAACAAAGAACCTCAGGCTAGGAAGACACCTACCACGGCGATTCTGCCCTCATTCTGCCACTTAGCCTGGTGGCCTTGGGAAAGTCGTTTAATCGTTCTGTGCCCCAGTGTATCATCTGAACAATGGACATAATGATACCTACTCTGTAAAGAGTTCAGAAAACATGCAGCAAAGGCCAAGTTCAGTAAATGATGGTGGTTTTACAAAAAGAAAACCAAATTACCCCCCCACAATCTCCTCTGAAAAACCAGCTGTCCCTTTTACACTTCAGCAGAATGAGGGCAAAGGGCAGCTGGGGAAAGCATGAAATATAAAGACTATCACTCATAGCCTGGCATTACTTCCTATCACCTACGTTGCCTCATTCCTTCATTAATTAAGTGGCCTCTGAGCAACAAAGCACAATAAGGCTTCCGTTATCCTGTTAATTCTAATACTTCCTAATTACGTGACATACAAATCTCAAGATATTTTTACCTTCATCATAATCTTCACTAATATCTTTATATCTGCTCATTGATTAAACCCTCTTCTAAAAGGATTGAGGCATCTCAAGGGAGTACACTATTATCTCTGGCTTCTTGATTAAGAGCTAGAAATACTCCTAGCATGTATCCAGAGGTATCCGCGTAAGGGGACAGGCATGAGGATATTTACTGCAGCGAGGTGAGTGGGCCAGAGAGCTGGTGGCAGTGTGCATGTCTGCACCCAAGTGTGGCTGGGTATAAGGTGGTCACCCCACAGCACAGAAATAACGAACCAGATGCTGCATGCCAGTGGAGCTTAAAAGCAGAATGCTGAGTGCAAACGCCATGAATGGAATGAGACTTATAAGGTGATGCCAGAAAGTCTGAAAGGTGTCCCACGGTATCTATGTAAATACGTTAGTTATATTTTTCATGAAATGTTACTTTTGTAACTTGTACAATAAAAATAGATCCCAAACAGTAGAGGAAGGGCAGGAAGGATGAATGCAGAGTTACATTTTTCATAAAATGTTACATTTGTAACTTGTAAAATAAAAATATATCCCAAAGAGGAGAGTTTAGAAAGCACAGTAGAAACACTGGGATGTAAGGATGGATGGATCGAAGACAATGGGAGACACACACACACACACAGTGTACTCATCCCAAACATGGACAAACCCCTCAGGGTCTTACCCGAGGCTCCTGGCTTGTGGCTGGGCTGACCCGCCTGGTGCACGCTCTGCTGTAACAAACTGAGGCACTCCCCAAGGCAGCTGAGGGTGGCAGCAGAGGTAGCTTTCAGGAGCAGCAGGTCCTGGTCCAAGGCAGTGAGGGGGCCGGAACCTGGCAGGGACTCGATGGCGTGCACGAGGTTCTTCTGCTGCCCTTCCACCTGGTTCATCATCTACAAAACAAGAAGACAGTAAGGAGGTGAGGGGCAGAAGCTCTTCCTTCAACAGGCTGGAGAGCCAGTAGTCAAGCCACAGAAGTGGGTAAAACTCAGTGAGAGTCAGTTTAGAGTGTTTGGTGCACATTAGTCTTTTGATAAATACTCAGTCCTGGGTGAAATCTGTCTAGGCAAATTTATCCAAAGGCACTCTAATCATGAGAATGTTTGAACTTTAGAGCTAAAAGGAGCCATCAGGACCATCTGGGTATATCATTTTACAGATATTCTGGAGGTAAGTCGGTAACAACGCTGAAAGCAGAACTTGCAACCACCTTTGGGGTTCTTTCACTATGGAAGCTTATCTGAGACAGCAGACTCACTGCGGTTTTCCCTCTGAGCAAGGTTTCCTCCTTGCTTTTCCTCCAGCTCCAACCCTTAGCTCTTTGGTAGTCCTATTGAGTCCATGAAATGGAAGGGAAATCTGAGGCTGGTGTTTGTACAAAGGCAATAACAATGAAACCAGTGCTGAACCCCCTTCGCTCATTTGCCAAGAAAAAAAAAAAAGCTGCTAAACAGGACACGGCCTTTACACCATGAGACATGTCAGGAAGAGAAAAACCAGGAATTCTAGACCCAGCCCTACTCCACGACTTAAGCTATGACAAATAATCGTGTCTTGTGGCCTGGCTTCAATTCATACGCTTATCATAAGACAAACAGTATCTAACTGCATCTCTGAACTACCAAAAAGAAAGGAACACAAGAGCTAGAAAGGGACTTTAATGGCTGTCTTGTGAAGTTCATCCCCCTCGTGTTTTATAACTTATCTCATTAAACAGGATGATGTACATCAAGTGCTTAGGCACCATGTCTAACAAATAATTAGCCGGTCTAAGAAGGGGAGGAGTTCAAGCAACCCGCCCAAGGTCACAGAGCCTGCCGGCATCAGAAGCAGGAGTAAATTCCTGTTCTCTCATGCAGTTTTTAAGCTTCTCCACAAAAGCTGTCCTTATTTGAAGCAACATCTCCTGCTCTGTCACTGTCATCCCTGGAGGATCCTTGTCACCATGACGTCACCATGATGTCACCAGGGGGAAGAAGCAATAATTCCGTAAGGCCCGCTGGACGTGGACACAAAGCTCATTCCAGGCTCAGCCTTTTTTCTCTTTCCTTTTGAAACAAATGCCTGCTATTGGCGATTACCTCAAAATGATTTTTTTTTTAAAAAAAAAAGATCAATATTAACAGACACGTTCCACAGACGTGGTTTGGGCATTCTCATCTTAATGTGCACATCCATAATCTGGCCATGCAAATCGTTTCTGCGGATTACAGAGGTTCTACTCAGCCATTCTGCGTGCTAAAACAGTGCCTAGAAATAAGGGGAGCTCAGTAAGTACTCATTGCTTCTTCAGGTCTTTGTTTAAAAGTCACCTTTTGAGCCAAATGCCATGGCTCACACCTGTAATCCCAGCACTTTGGGAGGCCAAGACATCTGGGTGGATCACCTGAGGTCAGGAGTTCGAGACCAGCCTAGCCAACATGGTGAAACCCCATCTACTAAAAATACAAAAATTAGCTGGGCGTGGTGGTGGGCACCTATAATCTTAGCTACTCAGGAGGCTGAGGCAGGAGAGTCCCTCGAACCCAGGAGGCAGAGGTTGCAGTAAGCCAAGTTCACATCATTGCACTCCAGCCTGGGCAACAAGAACAAAACTATGCCTTAAAAGACATACACACACACACACACACACACACACACACACACACACACACACACACAAATTAGCTGGGCGTGGTGGCACGTGCCTGTTATCCCAGCTACTCAGGAGGCGAGGCAGCAGAAGTGCTTGAATCTGGAAGGCAGAGGTTGCAGTGAGCAAGATGGCACCACTGTGCTCCAGCCTGGGTGACAGAGTGAAATTCAGTCTCAAAAAAAACAATAAAACAGCCAGGCGCGGTGGGGCATGCCTGTAGTCCCAGCTACTTGGGAGGCTGAGGTGGCAGCATTGCTTGAGCCCAGGAGTTCTGGGCTGTAGGGCACTATGCCGACCAGATGTCCGCACTAAGTTCGGCTTCGATATGGTGACCTCCCAGGAGTGGGGACCACCAGGTTGCCTAAGGAAGGGTGAACCAGCCCGCGTCGGAAACCGAGCAGATCAAAACTCCCGTGCTGATCAGTAGTGGGATCGCACCTGTGAATAGCCACTGTACTCCAGCCTGGGCAACATAGCGAGACCCCATCTCTAAAATAAATAAATAAATAAAATAAATAAACAACAAAATAAAAAAATAAAGTCACCTTTTTGAGAAATCTTCGCCAACCACTTCATTAAAAATTGCATCTCCAGCCCAACCCCAGGCTGGAGTTAATCTTACCAACCTTATTATTCTCCACAGCATTCACCTCCTTCCAACTGATCTTGTAATTCACTTATATTCATTGATGCTAGTGTGCAAGCAGGAATCATTACCTGTGTTGTTCACTGATGTATCCCAAGTACTGTAAATACCCACCTATTGAATGAATGAATGAATGAATGAATTCCAGTCTCACGCATCTCACTGAAGTGCAAGAGAGTCCATTTATGACATACAGGCTACAGAATAGTTGATGAACATAATATGGCTGAAGATTTAGTAACAGATAATACCTCCATTATCAGTTTGCCAAGAAATACTGCCAACTAGTTAAATTTAACTTCAAACAAGATAAAATGTCTATGTATTCTCTGACGTTTATATGTATAAATGCTAACAGTCAGGGAGAAATGGATTTCAAGCTATTTGTAGTCAGCATTTCTGTAAATTCCTACCATAAAATCCTGTCTTAGAAAATGTATTGAAAAGAAAGAAGAAAATATAATGATGAAACCTGATACATTATGTTTTTATTATGAATGATGTCATAATGCTTAAGAGAAACGGTGACTAAAATCAAGTCATAAACTATATGGTATATACTGATTTTTAATCAATGAAAAGAACTATATTCCAATTACATAAAATATTATTTCATAAACATAAGGTATTATGAAAATCTCAGGTAATAAAAATATGAAGCTAGCTTAAAGGATACTTTTCTCTATTCCAACATATGCACATGCTCAGAGATGGAATCCACACATTAGCTCTTTAAAAAGCATTCAGGCCAGGCATGGTGACTCACACCCGTAATCCCAGCCCTTTGGGAGGCCAAGGCGAGCATATCACTTGAGGCCAGGAGTTGAGACCAGCCTCGCCAATGTGATGAAACCCCGTCCCTACCAAAATAAAACAACAAAAAAAAAAATTAGCCAGGCATGGTGATGCATCTGTGGTCCCAGCTACCCAGGAAGCCCAGGGGGTGAGGCTGCAGTGAGCTGTGACCACATCACTACATTCCAGCCTGGGTGACAGAGTGAGACCTTGTCTCAAAAAAATAACATAAAATAAAATAAAAATCATTCATCAGTATTTACTGAGAGCCTATTGCCAATAGCAAGGGCAGGTAGCCTTTGAAGGCAGTGGGGTGGGTTTGGCAGCTACAATGACTGGGGAAGAACTATGGCAGGGAAAGCATGGGGCCCAGGAGCGCTAAATGTCTCTTGAGTCAGGCACAGTCCTGTACAACAAAGCACTTTGCAGATTAAAATGCTAACAGTGTCCCCATGAGTAACCCTTGGCTAGAGACACATCAATAACCAGGCACCTCATGGCTTTTGACTCCTTTTTTGGGAAACTGAATGCTAAAAACAATACAAGCTTTACAGTGATTGGCACACAGTAGGTACCTCCTAAAGATTCATTTTCTTGAAGACGGCCGAATAGGAGGAGCTCGGGAGTGCAGTTCCCAGCGAGAACAACGCAGAGGATGAGGAAACACCGCATTTCCAAAGAGTTATTACTGCACACAGACCAGGGTATTCCTGGGCTGAAAAGCAACACAAGTCTCCAGCACGGTTGTTTCAGCCAGTGCAGCGGGTCTCTGCACAAAAACTCACAGAAATCTGGGTGGCCATTTCAGCTGGCACCTGGAATGCCTGGGAGACAGAGCCACCACCATTCAACTGAAAAAAAGGGGCTGAAACAGGGAGCCAGGTGATCTGGCTCAGCAAGTCCCACCCCTACAAAGACCAGCAATCTGAAACGCTCTGTACTGAGAGTTTCGCAGCAAGTGCAGCCGGACCCAGGACAGTCAAGCTCTGTTGGCAGAAGGGCATCCGCCACTGCTGAGGCAGTCCACCACTACCAAGGCAGACTGCCATTGCTGAGGCAGTTCTAACTATACCTCTATAAACAAAACCACAAGGATGTTCACACAGCAGCTGGGCAGAGCCCACAGCAGCTCAGCAATACCTCTGCTGGCACACTGTGAATAGGCCACCTCCTTGCTGGGCAGGGCAACCCTGAAAAAAGGCAGCAGCACATCAGGAACTTATAAATAAAGTCCCACCTTCCCAGGACAGAGCACCTGGGGAAAAAGGTGGCTATGAGTTTTGCTGCAGCAGACTTAAACATACCTGCCCAGCAGCTCTGAATGGAACAACGGAGCTCCCAGCTCAGCACCTGAGCTCCTGTAAGGGACAGACTGTCTCCTCAGGCAGCTTCCTGACCCCTGTACATCCAAAGAGTCACCTCATAAAGGAGAGCTCAGGCTGACATCTGGTGGGTATCCTTCTGGGACAAAGATAACAGAAGAAACTGGCAGAAAACCTTACTGTTCTGCAGCCACCACAGGTGACCCCCAGGCAAGCAGGGTCTGAGGAGGACCTCTAGCAGTCTTACAGCAGAGGGGCCTGTTAGAAGGAAAACTAAAAACTAGAAAGAAATAACTTCATCATCAACAAAAAGGACGTCCACTCAGAGACCCCAACTGAAAGTTACCAACTACAAAGACCACAGGTAAATAAATCCACAAAGATGGGAAGAAACCAGCACAAAAAGGATGAAAACACTGAAAACCAGAACACCTCCACTCCTCCAAGGGATCACAACTCATCACAGCAAAGGAGCAAAGCTGAATGGAGAATAAGTCTGATGAATTGACAGAAACAGGCTTTAGAAGGTGGGTAATAACAAACTTCTCTGAGCTAAAAGAACATGTTCTAATCCAATGCAAAGAAACTAACAACTTTGAAAAAATGGTTGATAAAATGCTAATGAGAATAAACAGTTTAGAGAAGAATATAAATGACTTAATGGAGCTGAAAAACACGACACGAGGACTTTGTGAATCATACACAAGTTTCAATAGCTGAATCGACCAAGCAGAAGAAAAGATATCCGAGATTCAAGTTCAACCCAATGAAATAAAATGAGAAGGCAAGATTAGAGATAAAAGAGTGAAAAGAAATGAACAAAGTCTCCAAGAAATATGGGATTATGTGAAAAGACCTAATCTACATTTGATAGGTGTATCTGAATATGATGGAGAGAATGAATCCAAGCTGGAAAACATTCTTCAGGATATTAGCCAAGAGAACTTCCCCAACCTAGCAAGGCAGGGCAACACTCAAGTCCAGGAAATACAGAGAACACCACAAAGATATTCCTCAAGAGCAACCCCAAGACACATAATCACAAGATTCACCAGGGTTAAAATGAAGGAAAAAATGCTAAAGGCAGCCAGAGAGAAAGGTCGGGTTACCCACAAAGGGAAGCCCAACAGACTCACAGCGGATCTCTCGGCAGAAACCCTACAAGCCAGAAGACAGTGGGGGCCAATATTCAACATCCTTAAAGAAAAGAACTTTCAACCTAGAATTTCTTATCCAGCCAAACTAAGTTTCATAAGTGAAGGAGAAATAAAATCCTTTACGAACAAACAATTGCTGAGAGACTTTGTCACCACCAAGCCTGCCTTACAAGAGCTCCTGAAAGAAGCACTAAACATAGAAAGGAACAACCAGTACCAGCCACTCCAAAAACGTACCAAATGGTAAAACGCATCGACACAATGAAGAAACTGTGTCAACTAATGGGCAAAACAACTAGCTAGCATCAGAATGGCAGGATCGAATTCACACAAAACAATATTAACCTTAAATGTAAATGGGCTAAATGCCCCAATCGAAAGACACAGACTGGCAAATTGGATAAAAAGTCAAAAACCATCAGTGTGCTGTGTCCAGGAAACCCATCTCACATGCAAGAATACACATAAGCTAAAATAAAGGGATGGAGGAAGATTTACCAAGCAAATGGAGAGCAAAAAAAGAAAAGGGAGTTGCAATTCTCATCTCTGATATAATGGACTTTACACCAACAAAGATCAAAAGAGACAAAGAAGGGCATTACATAATGGTAAAAGGATCAATGCAACAAGAAGAGCTAACAATCCCAAATATATATGTACCCAATACAGGAGCACCCAGTTACATAAAGCAAGTTCTTAACGAGCTACAAAGATACTTAGACTCCCACACAATAATAGTGGGAGACCTTAACACTCCACTGTCAGTATTACACAGATCGATGACATAGAAAATTAACGAGGATATCCAGGACTTGAACTCATATCTGGACCAAGCAAACCTAACAGACATCTACAGAACTCTCCACCCCAAATCCACAGAATATAGATTCTTCTTAGCACCACATCACACGTACTCTAAAATTGACCACATAATTGGAAGTAAATCACTCCTCAGCAAATGCAAGAGAATGGAAATCATAACAAACAGTATCTCAGACCACAGTGCAATCAAAGTAGAACTCAGGATTAAGAAACTAACTCAGAACTGCACTTCATGGAAACTGAACAACTGGCTCTTGAATATTGACTGGATAAACAATGAAATGAAGGCAGAAATAAAGACGTTCTTCAAAACCAAGGAGAATGAAGACACAACATACCAGAATCTCTGGGACACATTTAAAGCAGTGTCTAGAGGAAAGTTTACAGCAATAAATGCCCACATGAGAAGCAAGGAAAGATCTAAAATTGACACCCTATCATCAACATTGAAAGAGCTAGAGAAGCGGCCGGGCATGGTGGCTCACGCCTATAATCCTAGCACTTTGGGAGGCCGAGGTGGGTGGATCACCTGAGGTCAGGAGTTCAAGACGAGCCTGGCCAATATGGTGAAACCCCA